>NW_009953332.1:2407861-2440257 GCF_000747805.2 Chaetura pelagica
AGGATTAGCTGTCCTTTCCAAAAGAACACTCATAAATTAATACAAATATTTTCTGAATTTGCTTCAGAGAACATTCCAGCTGTTCATGAAGCTGCCACATTTTTGCTTCTGAAACAGCTGTGAAAGTCTTTGTTGTTACATGCCTGTCAGTTGTCTTCCTGCATGTTGTTACTGATCCGGGATAGACGGCTCTTGGTCCATTCTAAGCACAGCTGAAACCAGCACATAACACCTGACAGTAAGAAGGAGAGAAGTAACAAAGAGAGCTGTTTTCAGAGTGCATGTCCACATCTTTAATCTCCATAGAGCATGACATGAGTAACCCATTACTCCCTAAATTTTACAGAGCTGTGGATGATGCGAACTGGATCTGTCGTACCTGATTGATTTCTTGTGTCCATTTCACATGGAAATTATAATAATGTAGTATTTGAAAAGAAGGTCTGTGTACCTAGCATGGAAGCATGGCTGGTGACGTTGCTGCTAAAAGTATGATATGTTTAAGTATTGTTTTAGTTCATCATGTCCAGGATCCTACAGTCATTGGCCTGGAATACAATATGGAGCCTTAGGAAAAAAAGGACTTATTTAGTCATGATTATGTCTCAAAAGACCTACATATGTACTCCCCAAAATTATGAAATCAGAAATATTCCTGGTTTATGGATTATTAGATTTCATTTATTTACCTTCTTTAGATATTCTCTCAAACTCAGGACTAAGCATCAGAATCTAGTCAGGTGAAAACTAATCTTTGCAACATACAAAAATGGACATTACCATTGTCTACTGTCATCCTGCCATGTTTGTGATCTGTACACATCTGACACAATGCTACCTTCTTCCAATCCAGTTCCCATTTTGCACCAGTTTTCTGCCTCATTTGTTGTTGTGGTTTGGGCCCAACACAACAACAAAAAAACTGGCCCCTTGGCCGCTCACTCATCTCTACACATACACACACACACACTGGGAGGAGAACAAAGCTCAAGGGTCAAGACAAAGGACAAGGAAGGTTCTTCACTGACTAAGGTCACAGGCAAAACAGACTCAATTTGGGGAAAAAATAATAATTTCATTTCACACTCATCAAACCCACACAGGACACAGACACACAGAGCAGGGCTTGCATATGTTACCCCCACCCCTCCCTTCTTCCCAGCCCCAAATCCCTTTGTTCCCGGTTTCTCTCCCTCCTTCCCCCCAGTGGCACAGGGGGATGGGGATGAGGCTTAGAGCCAGTTCACAGGCTGGTGGTTCCTGCTGCTCCTTCCTCCTCAGGAAGAATAACTCCTTACAGTCCTGCCCTGCTTCCCCACAGGGTCCCTCCCATGGCAGAGAGTCCTCCAGGAACCTCTCCTTCATGAGTCCTTCCCACCAGGCCCAGAGCTGCTCCAGCCTGGGCTTCCCACAGAGTCACGGGCTGCTCAGGGAACAGGCACCTACCCTGGCTCCGGGGGCTTCCAAAGCTGCATCATCAGAGTCCACTGGCAGCAAATCCTCTGGCCACAACATCCAAGTCCACTGGCCAAGTTCACCCCTCCTGGCTCCTTCAGGGAATGTTCCACCACGTTCCTCCACAAGTGCAGGGGCACAGCTGCCATCTGGCCATGGGCTGCAGGGAAACTTCTGCTTGGGCACCTTCTTCCCCTTCTTCCTCACCAACCTGCAACACCGCTCTCCTTCCCCAGCACAGCTCTTCTCCCACACATCCTTCTCTGCTCAGCTCTTATCTCAGTTCTTTCGTATGTTAATTGCTGAGGTGCATCCATGTCCCTCTAATGGCTCTTTGGCTGGGTTTGGAGAAGGGGGAGCTTCTCAGCTTCTTATCAGAGCCACTCCTGGGACCTTTCCCCCACTACCAAAAAACCCACCAAACCAAACCAGAACATTTGTATTCCTTCATTTTGCAACAGCCTCTTGTCCCATTCAAGCTGCTTACTTTGATGTTCTAGTATATTTTCTTCTCTTTTCTTTCTGTCTGCACCATATATTCATCAAGCTTCATTCAGTGTCACTTCTTACGCTTTTTATCACATTGTCAGTTTCCCTGATTTTCTTGCTTTCTCCATGCCATCCTCAGCATTTAGTCATGGCTTGGTACACCTCTCAGTCTCCCATTGCTCCCTGAGACTTGGAGCACCTTACTTTTGTGTGTGCTTTCAATGCATATATACTCATATGCTTGGGCCTCACCTTTACCTCTAACTTCATGTTTCACTACTTTTTCACTTCCTTCTTTTCCACTCTCTTCCTCCAGCAGGTTGCCTTCTCCTGGCTCCTTTCAGTTTTTCTATGAACAGTTTTTTCTAAAGTGCTTTGAAAAAGTTAGTCGAGAAAATAAATCATAGGAAGTTCAACTGGTCATTTGTTTCCTAACACATTACTTTGGTCTGTTTTCCTCTTACGCTGGTTGATGCCAGTCTAGATTGCAAAGTGTTTCTTAAGCTGAGCAGTAGTGTTACTTTGACTTAACATCTGCCTTAGATCCCTCCTCCCTCACACCTGATTATTTTCTTGTAAATATTTAATGATCCATTTACAGTTTCTATTCTACAACCTTTAAAGCAACAGCATCGTGTTGATTCCTAGGTGATACCTGGGACTGGAGACTGAAGCAGCTTGTAGCCAATGCTGCTCCCTTAGGTTATGTCCACAAAATTTGGCAAAGCATGTGCTTCAGGTTCTTGAGTTACATAGTCCATGTATTCTCTATCTTTATTGCAGCAGTAAACTCAGTCATGACTTCATGTAGAGCTGAACTCAGTTGCTGCAGGTATCTTGTACCACAGTTATTATCTTCGCTGCAGGGATGTAGCTCTTCTAGAAATGGTCGCTAGACTCCTGAGTACTCAGTTCTTTTCATGTCTGATTAGGTTTCGGTGTGGGGTTAGCCCTCTCCTTAGCACATCTGGTTCCTTAACTGTATACTTTTTGAACCGAGCTGATTTCTAGAGTGGTCTTGAACTCTTACTTACCTTCTTTATTTCTCTACTGCATCATTAGATTTATTGCTAGATACTTAGTTCACAGGGCTGGAAGAGGTTTCAGCACTCTGTTGATCCAATCCAGATTCAAAGATTTTGTTCCTTAAGCAGACATCAGGGCTGAAGCAATGGCATGCAGAAGTACCAGTGTCATTCCCATAATGTTCCCTGGTTCCACTTTGAGCCACTGTAATAATTTATGATTCAGCTCCAACAAGCACTGAGCAGCCTCTCCCTCCTCTCATTACATACGTGATTCCCAAAGTGTGTGCTCAAGATGCCTGCTGTGTCTTTCATCTCTACACAGCTGCCATTGTTGACCAGCTCCACTCTATCCTCCAGAAGGTGAGAGTCTGTTCTGTATCTGGAAGTTGTGGGCCTACGTCAGCCAACTTCTTAGGTTTTTTGTTTCTGGAAATATACATGTCATTAATAATCACTGCTAGCTAGTTTCAAGGTTATTGCCAGTAATGGTTGGCAATACATTCCTTATATATTCCTGTAACTACAACTATTATTGCATTATTATTATATGTCACAATATTACTTAGGAGTTTCAAATTAAGCCAAAGCCCATTGCATCAAACTCCCTATATATACAAAGCAAAAGAAACATCAGTGATTAGTATAACTCACTACATCTCTGAACAAAAAGATAAGAAATGCAATAGTCTGGGAAAGGTCATCCCCCAGGTTAGGAGGAAGGCAAGGCAACAGAGCAAGACATTCTGCTCTAGATTATGCTACTTACTCTGTGTATTTCCTTTGTCAAATCCTTGCTAGTCTGATCTCACAGAAGACTTGTGGTAAAAAGGAATAAAAGGATAATAAGAACTACAAGCCTGTCAGCCTCACCTCCATGCCTGGGAAGATCATGAAACAGATCCTCCTAGAAGACATGCAAAGACACATGGAGGACAGGGAGATGATTCAAGGCAACCACCATGGCTTCACCAAGGGCAAGTCCTGCCAGAACAACATGGTCACCTTCTAGGATGGAGTGACTACCTCAGTGGACAGGGTTAGAGCTATGGATGTCATCTGTCTGGTCTTCTCTAAGGCCTTTATCTTGGTCCCCCCACAACATCCTTGTCTCTAAATTGGAAAAATGTCCATTGCCTGGTGGATTAAGTTAGATAGTTACATTCAGAGGGTAGTGGTCAACAGCTCACTGTTCAGATAAAGATCAGTGATGACTGATGTCTCCATACTGGGACCAGTACTGATCAATATCTTCATCAATGACACAGACAGTGGGATTGAGTGCACCATCAGGAAGTTTGCAGATTATACTAAGCTGAGTTCTGTGATTGACACGCCTGCGGGATGGGATGCCATCCAGGGGGACCTGGACAAGCATGAGAAGTGGGCCCATCTGAACATCATGAAGTTCAACAAGGCCAATACAAGGCTTCCACCTGGGTCAGGGAGGTCACTGGTATCAATAGAGGCTGGGGGATGAAAGGATTGAGAAGGACTTGGGGTACTGGTGCATGAAAAGCTGGACATGAGATGGAAATGTGCATTTGTAGCTCATAAAAATGACCAGATCCTGGGCTGCATCACAAGAAGTGTGGTCAGCAGGTCAAGGGAGGTGATTCTGCCCCTCTGCTCTCATGAGACCCCACCTGGAGTGCTGTGTACAGCTCTGCAGCCCACAATGTAAGAGGACAGGCTGTGAGAATTGGGGTTGTTCAGCCTGGAGAAGAGAAGACTCCAGCAAGACCTTATTGCAGCCTTTCAAACCTTAACAATGGCTTCTAAGAAAGATGGGGACAAGCTTTTTAGCAAGGTCTGGAGTGATCAAACAAGGGGTAATGGTTTTAAACAAAAAGAGGGTAGATTTGGTTTAGATATAAGGAAGTGAAGGTGGTGAAACACTGGAACAGGTTGCCCAGAGAGGTGGCAGATGCCCCATCCCTGGAAACAGTCAAGGCCAAGTTGGATGGGGCTCTGAACAACATGATCTAGTTGAATATGTCCCTGCTCATTGCAGGGAGCTTGGACCACATGACATTTAAGAAGCCTTTCCAACCCAACCCATTCCATGATTCTATTATTCTATGGCACAGTAAGACTTAAAATCTTAACAAATCACCATGCCTCAACCTTCTCCTGTGCTTTAAGACCTGCTGTGTGCACTGACTTTTCTCTGTTAGATACCCACCTAGGTCTTTGAAGCTCCTTAGATATCAGTGGATTTTAGGTGTTTCAATACCTTCAAGGATCTAGCCTTCAAGGAGAATGGTTTGGATTGGAAGGGACCTTAAGGGTCATCTAGTCCCAACCACCCTGCCAAGGGCAGGGACACCTCCCACCAGACCAAGTTGCTCCAAGCCCCCATCCAACCTGGACTTCAAGACTTCCAGGAAAGGGGCAGCAACAGCTTCCCTGTGCAACCTGTTCCATTGCCTCACCACCCTCATAGAAAAGAATTTATTCCTAAAATCTCATCTAAATCTCCCCTCTTTCAATTGGAAACAGTTCCCCCACATCCTATCACTACACTCCCTCGTAAAAAGTCCCTCTCCAGCCTTCCTTTACAGCCCCTCCAGGTACTGGAAGGCTGCTATAAGGTCTCCCTGGAGCCTTCTCTTCTCCAGCTCTCTCAGCCTGTCTGAGGTGCAGGATAGGTGCTCCTGCCTTCAGTTAATCTTTGTAGCCCTTATTTGGATCCACTGGAGCAGGTCTGTGTCTTTTTGTGTTGGGGACTCCAGAGCCGGACACAGAACTCCAGGTCTTATGAGTGCAGAGTAGAGGGGTGGAATCACCTCCTTTGACCTGCTTATTCTCTCACTACAAGCCCTTGTAGAAGTCCCTTCCCAGCTTTCCCATTGCCCCTTCAGGTACTGGAAGGCCTCTATAAGGTCTCCATGAAGCCTTCTTTTCTGCAGGCTGAACAACCCCAATTATCTCAGCCTGTCTTCTTAGGAGAGGTGCTCCAGCCCTCTCAGCATCTTCATGGCTTCCTCCAGACTTTCTTCAACAGCCCCATGTCCTTGTGTTGGGAACTCCAGAATATCCACCTGTTGTCCCCTGCACACACTCTGGACTGTCTCTGTGTCACTCGGGAGCCCTGCACCAGGACTTGGTGGACTGGCATTTACTCAACTCGTCCTGCAAGTCACAGAGCAGGACAACACTAAAAAAAGGGTCATGTTAATCTCAGGAGGAAGATGATGATGAGATCTGAAAGGAGGAAGCTTGGAGAAGCAGAAGTACTCCTCCTCATCACATTACAGGCTACTGCATCATTCACATTCATGGGACCCGCTTGCCACAGAGTTCTGCAGCTACTTGGGAGCTACAGAGAGTGCTGAAGGACAAAGCCTCCTTCTAGTTCTCTCATCCCTTGAAGACTCTTCTCGCCCTCCACTCCCTGTATGTGGATTTCCAGCTCCTAATGCTCATCCTAATAATAGCACTTCATGCTGCATAGCTAAAAAAACTAGTTGGTTATTCCATGCCTTGTGCTTCTTTTCATAGTGGTTGTCAAATCATGGCTGCAGGCTGTCAAATCATCTGCAGGCTGCAGATGAGGCCTCAATAAAAGAGCAAAGTCATGCCATGTTACTAACACACTGTGGTAAATTTATTCTAGGAAAACCTTCCCTGGAAACAACAGTCATCATTAAAGGGAAGTCGGCTGTTTTTTTTCTCCCCCATCAAGAAAAACAATCCAATTTTTCTTTCTTTCCAAGAGCCCTACAGGTCAAATTCCCAAACCAAGTTTTTGTGTAAGACACACAAATCCCTAAGTAAAGTTTATTTAAGGTCATTTCTGTGATTTAATGGAATCCAAAAAACTAGAAGGGTCTTTCTCTACCACCCCAACTTCAGGATCAACCAATTCCTAAGCACAGTTTCTCACAGCTATATGAACACTGAGGTAGCAGTGTGGTTCTCTCTCCTGCTGGGACACCAAACCTACCAGGCTGCCTCCTCCTATCCAATTGGCCTGGCTTCCTGTGTGAGCAGTGGGCTGTTTGTTCAGCTGCATTTGAGTGGAGCAGGGACTACTGCCAAACATATTTCAACAGCACTTGCTTTACTGATGGACTAGGATATATATTTTATGTACTTACGTAGACATACATATATAAACACATGCATATATATGTTACATATATATAATAATAGAATCATAGAATGTATTGGGTTGGAAGTGACCTCTAAAGATCATCTAGTTCCATTCCCCTACAATAAGCAGGGACATCTCCAACTAGAAGAGATTGCTCAGAGCCCCATCAAGCCTGACCTTGAATGACCCTAGGAATGAGGCCTCCACCATCTCTCTAGGCAACCCATTCCAGTGATCCACCACCCTCATATTAAAGAGGTTGACACGAGTTTCCCTCCTGGAAATATGTTTTTGCCCCATCACCTTGCTGCAGCTTGTAAAGAACTATTAACAGATTTGCACTCCCACAGTGTTTCAAAATCCTTTGAGCTCTTCTCTCAGTTTTCCTAGTCCTTGCTACAGGTTGTACTCAACCAGAGCCATAGGAAAAACTTACACACTTTCCACATGTAATTGAGAAGTGACCAAGAAATAAAATCTCCTTCAGTTCTGCAGCAGAGCAGAGTTGTGTGAGATACAACAGCTTCCCAAGAAGAAGCCCCCTTGCCTTATTTTTCCTCTCCTTCTAAGTATACCAGACCCTTACAACTTTCCTCCCTGCCAGCCATCATAAGAAGCCACAGCCAAGAGAGAAGGAATGTATTTCAAATACAGCTATCTCAGAAGTGAGAAGACTCAGCCAGTCCATTGTCTGAAGATATAACTGTGATGGAAAACCTGAAGAATGCTTCATTTCTGTTTTTCAAATGCAGAGGTCAATGCCTTATGTTCTTGTAATGCCAGTGTGACCTTTTTGATACCTAAACAGTCCAAGCAGCAACCCTTCTGAACACTAGCAAGTACAATATGAAAATTAAAATGAAATTAATATCCCACAATTCAGTAAATGAGCAAACCAGAATTGTATACTTTAAAACACAGATCCAGCTAACAATTGGAAATATTCCATGCTAAAACAAACAGCTCCTTGAAAATCTCAAGTGGAAATGAAACACCATGGAATATTTTCTATGAATCAGAAAGATCCCTTACAGTGTATTTGTAAATATTAAAAAATAATTTTAGTGTCCCTGTCACTCCAGCTTACTCTTTGTGTAGTTCAATTCTTCAAAACTGACATAAAAAGGGCAAAATACTATCCTATCAAAAGTCACTTTAAGTACCAAAATATACTATTACTAAAAAAAGCTAATAAATACTATCCAAGTTCTGTTTCCAGTTTGGAAACAGTTGTATTCCTGGTTTGTGACATATTACACAGCAGAGGCAATGCATCCTTGGAACCCACTCAGGCCAACACTGGGTCCTGATTCTGCAGTGATTCCAGTACACTGAGGAGCAGCAGGTCAGCGGGTCACTGACCTGCAAGCAGGTCAAGGGATATGATCCTTCCCCTTTCTTCAGCAGTGGTGAGGCCACATCTTCAGTGATGTCACCAGTTCTGGTCTTCCCAGTACAAGAAAAATATTAACTTACTGGAGCAAATCCAGTGTGGAGCCACAGGGATGATTAAGGGATTGGCATGCCTTTCACAGCAGGAGAGGCTGAGAAAGATGGGACTGTTTAGCCTGGAGGAAAGATGGTTGAAGGGAAGATTCTCGATGTGTACCAATATATGTTGGGAGGAATTACTTACAGGGGGCCAGACTCTTCTCAGTGGTGCCCACTGACAGGACAAGAGGTGGTGGATACAAGTTAAAAAAACACGAAAATCCAGCTGAACACAAGAAAAAACTTTTTTATTATGAGGGTGATCAATCACAGGAATGGATTTCCCAGAGAGGCTGTGGATTCTCCATCTGTGGAGGTACTCAAAATTTGCCTGGTACAGTCCTGGGCTTCCAGCTCTTGGTGACATGGCTTGAGCAGAAGGATTGGACCAGATAAACCCAGGAGGTCCCTGCCAACATAAGCAATTCTGTGATTGCTGAAACTCTACCATAATATTGCTTTAATTTTAAAAACAATTTTTTACATACCTTTTATATGTTTCCTCTCAGAACTGTTTCCTGACCAATCCCATCTGTAGCAAAGGCAATGTTGGTAAAACCAAGCTGGGGATGCTGCCAGCTCTGGCAGAGGCAGGGTCCATATTTAGAGTTTAGAGTGTTGTGTGTGTGTGTCTGCAAAGTCACGGCCTATTATTCAGTAGGTTTCAAGAGCAATGTCAGTCTAGTTGGACAGATGAGGTTGTCTAGTGCCATAGCTACCATCCGATGAACAATTTGTGGACCATACTTCAACTACTAGATTCTGGGAAGGATTAGTTAAGGAGAAAGAAAAGCAACGTTCAACAGGAAACAGACTTCTCATTGTGCCTCTTCATTGTATATTCTCCATGCTCCCTTATCTGCTCAGTAGCACAGGCCAGTTTGGGACACTCTAAATTGTCAAGAGCAGCAAGGGGTTGCTTTGTTTGGCAGTTCAGACAGCTTTTTTTGTTAACTGACTTGAACTTATTGTCTGTGCACCCCCCGCCCCCTCCCCATAGCCCCTCTCCTGTCCTCACCACCCTCATCCCCAGCCCAGCTCACCCTCCACAGACCCCCTTACAGTCTTTGGGTTCATGAAGTACAAATTAGCATAATCAGATTAGCTGCGTGGGGTTGTTCATCACGGAGCTGAAAGGGAAGAAAAAGAAAACGTGTTTCACAAAGAGAAGCCCTGAGGAGGGCAGAAGGGGGTGGTATTGCTGTTGTGCTGTGGTGCTGAAAACTTGCACCTGCATAGCAAGCAGATCCTCTTCTCACTAAGGACTCTTAGATGGTATTAAAGCATAGGAATTAATTGGGGGGAGGGTAAGGATGCAGGGAAAAGATGACAGAAGAGCTGGGATGGAGACGAAAGGACAGAAAAGGAGAGATTCTATTAATTGAATTATAGGGACCACAAATGTATAGTTTGCTGACAGTGGAAAACATTGTTTGATTCCTGTTTATCGTGGGGAGGAGATCAGCTTGATAATCTGGCCTGTCAAGATAAGAGTTTTAGAGACTCTGCAGAAGACTGATAAAAGGGATGGTAGGAAAACAGCAAACTGGCTAGGGGCGGTGGGAGTGGTTTTGGGGTTTTTTTCCTAGGTATTTTCTCTGGTGGATTTGCATCACTAGGAGTAGAACAATCCTCTTGATTGCCTTAGCACCTGCTCTGATTTTGTCCTTTCTGCCCTTTCTGGGACAAGAATCTTCTCAGAGGACTCAAGGCTCAGGTCCATAGCCACAGGTTTTAAAAGCAGCTAGTGGCTTTATATGCCTATGTATTCAGGAACACAAGACGAAATTACTTGAAGGTGCCTGTTTTTAAAAATATCTTCAGATGCCTTCCAAGACTACTTCCACACTGCCAGCTCTATCAACTGAATTGCCTGACCAGTCATGCTCATCTTTCTGAGGTATCTTAAAAGCATGCGTGGACAGAGGTGACAAGACAAGCACCCCAAAAAGCAGTCATGACAACCCTAAAATGTTTTTAAGTTGAGCCTTCAGGATCAAGAGTCTTACTGACAGCCTTAGCCCTAAACTTCTTCAATATTTCACAGAATTGGGATAAGAGCAATCATAAATGTCAGGAAAAGTCAACCCTTAGGCAATATTTATGACAAGCCCCTGACTGATTGAACATGCAGTTTTCAAGGAAAAATACTCTCTGTGCTTTGATTTACCTTAGCAGCACGTGGTAGGAACTGCTGGAAGTATTTAACTGATGAAGTAGTAATAAAAAACAAGTAAACTTTTTTATTATTATTTTAACAGCATTTTCATTTCTTTGACCTTAGAAATAAGCAATTAACTTACAACTATATTGTTAAATCAAAAACATATAATGAATATTTTTGTTGCTTCAGCAGCCTATACTCTTGAGAAATGCTTAAAATTAATAGGAGCCTGTATATCAGGGCTTTCAGAATTACCTGTCAGTTAGACTTACTTAGCAGAAATAAGGAGGTGGTGTTCTGTTTTCTGTAGACGATATATAGAGAAGTAATATAGAAGAAATCTGCTCCCATAAAAGCAGCATCCATCCAGGTATGTCAGTTATCATCATCATCATTCAGTTAAGGGCTTGTAATTGTTAGGCTAATTGTACTCAATGATCTTGAAGGTCTTTTCCAAACAAGGTAATTCTGTGATTCTGTGAATCATCATCATCAAATGGTTTGGGTTCAAACGGATCTCAAAGATCATCCAGTCCCAACCACCCTGCCACCTCCCACCAGACCAGGTTGCTCCAAGCCCCTATCCAACCTGGACTTCAACACTTCCAGGGAGGGGGCAGAAACAACTTCCCTGTGCAACCTGTTCCATTGCCTCACCAACCTCATAGAAAATAATTTATTCCTAAGATCTTTCATTAGGGAACAGTTCCCCCACATCCTATCACTACACTCCCTCGTAAAAAATCCCTCTTCTGCTTACCTGTGCAGCCCCTCCAGGTACTGGAAGGCTGCTATAAGGTCTCCCTGGAGCCCCCTCTTCTCCAGCTCTCTCAGCCTGTCTTCATAGGATAGGTGCTCCTGCCTTCAGTTCATCTTTGTAGCCCTTATCTGGAACCATTTGAGCAGGTCCATGTCTGTTTGTGTTGGGGACTCCAGAGCCGGACACAGAACTCCAGGTGGGGTCTCATGAGTGCAGAGTAGAGGAGAATCACCTCCCTTGACCAACTGGCCACAGTTCTTTTGATGCAGCCCAAGATACAGTTGGCTTCCTGGGCTGCAAGCACACGCTGCTGGCTCATATAGAGCTTCTCATCAACCAACACCCCCAAGTTCTTCTCCTTAGGGCTGCTCTCTACGTATGCTCTGCGCAACCTGTATTTGTGCTTGGGATTGCCCTGACCCATGTGCAGGATCTTGCCCCTGGCCTTGTTGAACTTCATGTTGTTGCCATGGGCCCACCACTCAAGCCTACCCAGGTCCCTCCGAATGGCCTCCCCTTCCTCCAGCATGCTGACCACACCATACAATTTGTCAGCAGCAAACTTGCTGAGGATGCACTCAGTTTTACTGTCCCTGTCACCAAAAAAGATGTTGAGTAATATCAGACCCCTGAAGAATGCCACTTGTCACTGATCTCTATTTGGGCATTGACCTGTTGACTGCAGCTCTTTCAGTGGTCCATCCATCAAGTCTGTGTCTCTCCATTTGAGAGACAAGGGTGTTGTGCAGCACAGTGTCAAATGCTTTGCACAAGTCCAGGTAAACAACATCAGTAAATACCCACCAATGCACTAACCCTATCATAAGAGGCCACCAAACTTGTCAGGCAGAATTTGCCCTTAGTGAAGCCATGTTGGCTGTCATTGAAGGGGAGATTTAGTCTAGACATTAGAAGGAAATTCTTTAGTGTGAGGGTGGTGAGGCACAGGAACACAGCTGTGATTTGAAGGGAGATTTAATACTAGCTGTTCTTAGACTTTCTCAGCTCTAGGGCTGGGCTCTGCTGTCTACCAGGATTTTCCAAATACTGTCAGCAAGAGAAAATCAGTGCTAAGCAGTGTCAGTACCAAGGGTTGGAGGCAGAATGCCTTCATTAAGACTTTCTGACCACGGGCCCTCATCCTTTGTCCTTTCATTAAGGTTTTAGGCTACCTAAGGAAGAGTCTGTCTTTCAAGGTGCAAGCGTAGGCAGTTTTAAAGGAAATGAGGGAAGTTCCCCAGGTCTGAGACAGTGTTGTTCACTGTGCACCTGGCCAGCTATAATGGGGCAGAGAGGTGGGTGCATGGGAAACCTCTCCTGCCCAGTGCTTATGACTACCTCTCTGCATTGCTTGCTGGCATAAAAGTTGAAAACTTCATCTCAGGCCCAGTGCAGCCCATGCTGAGATCCCCAGGAGTCTCATTGACTCACTCCTTTCTGCCCCTCATCCAGAAGTCTGTGCTGTAATTGTTCTAATTGTACTCAATGATCTTGAAGGTCTTTTCCAAACAAGGTAATTCTGTGATTCTGTGAATCATCATCATCAAATGGTTTGGGTTCAAACGGATCTCAAAGATCATCCAGTCCCAACCACCCTGCCACCTCCCACCAGACCAGGTTGCTCCAAGCCCCTATCCAACCTGGACTTCAACACTTCCAGGGAGGGGGCAGAAACAACTTCCCTGTGCAACCTGTTCCATTGCCTCACCAACCTCATAGAAAATAATTTATTCCTAAGATCTTTCATTAGGGAACAGTTCCCCCACATCCTATCACTACACTCCCTCGTAAAAAATCCCTCTTCTGCTTACCTGTGCAGCCCCTCCAGGTACTGGAAGGCTGCTATAAGGTCTCCCTGGAGCCCCCTCTTCTCCAGCTCTCTCAGCCTGTCTTCATAGGATAGGTGCTCCTGCCTTCAGTTCATCTTTGTAGCCCTTATCTGGAACCATTTGAGCAGGTCCATGTCTGTTTGTGTTGGGGACTCCAGAGCCGGACACAGAACTCCAGGTGGGGTCTCATGAGTGCAGAGTAGAGGAGAATCACCTCCCTTGACCAACTGGCCACAGTTCTTTTGATGCAGCCCAAGATACAGTTGGCTTCCTGGGCTGCAAGCACACGCTGCTGGCTCATATAGAGCTTCTCATCAACCAACACCCCCAAGTTCTTCTCCTTAGGGCTGCTCTCTACGTATGCTCTGCGCAACCTGTATTTGTGCTTGGGATTGCCCTGACCCATGTGCAGGATCTTGCCCCTGGCCTTGTTGAACTTCATGTTGTTGCCATGGGCCCACCACTCAAGCCTACCCAGGTCCCTCCGAATGGCCTCCCCTTCCTCCAGCATGCTGACCACACCATACAATTTGTCAGCAGCAAACTTGCTGAGGATGCACTCAGTTTTACTGTCCCTGTCACCAAAAAAGATGTTGAGTAATATCAGACCCCTGAAGAATGCCACTTGTCACTGATCTCTATTTGGGCATTGACCTGTTGACTGCAGCTCTTTCAGTGGTCCATCCATCAAGTCTGTGTCTCTCCATTTGAGAGACAAGGGTGTTGTGCAGCACAGTGTCAAATGCTTTGCACAAGTCCAGGTAAACAACATCAGTAAATACCCACCAATGCACTAACCCTATCATAAGAGGCCACCAAACTTGTCAGGCAGAATTTGCCCTTAGTGAAGCCATGTTGGCTGTCATTGAAGGGGAGATTTAGTCTAGACATTAGAAGGAAATTCTTTAGTGTGAGGGTGGTGAGGCACAGGAACACAGCTGTGATTTGAAGGGAGATTTAATACTAGCTGTTCTTAGACTTTCTCAGCTCTAGGGCTGGGCTCTGCTGTCTACCAGGATTTTCCAAATACTGTCAGCAAGAGAAAATCAGTGCTAAGCAGTGTCAGTACCAAGGGTTGGAGGCAGAATGCCTTCATTAAGACTTTCTGACCACGGGCCCTCATCCTTTGTCCTTTCATTAAGGTTTTAGGCTACCTAAGGAAGAGTCTGTCTTTCAAGGTGCAAGCGTAGGCAGTTTTAAAGGAAATGAGGGAAGTTCCCCAGGTCTGAGACAGTGTTGTTCACTGTGCACCTGGCCAGCTATAATGGGGCAGAGAGGTGGGTGCATGGGAAACCTCTCCTGCCCAGTGCTTATGACTACCTCTCTGCATTGCTTGCTGGCATAAAAGTTGAAAACTTCATCTCAGGCCCAGTGCAGCCCATGCTGAGATCCCCAGGAGTCTCATTGACTCACTCCTTTCTGCCCCTCATCCAGAAGTCTGTGCTATTTTGTGGCACTGATGCTCAGCGGGGGAGTTGTATTCACAGAACAGTTGGTTGCTCTTTGGCTCTCTGTTTGGATCATGGTGGCTATGGGGGTTCCTCCCAAAAGGAGCTTCTCTCGGGGTCTGCAATCCATGGCAGAGCAACAAACCGTGGAGGGATGGGATGTGCATTCATTTGCACACATGGAAGGGGGTGGGGGAGCAATACAATGGGATGAGACTAACACTTTTTCTTACAGAGAAGAGCTGAACCAACTTAAATTACAATGAAAATGCTTACAGAGAGAACAATAATGAATAAATTAAACCAGATACATGTGTCAAGCAGATACTGGGCAATCTCTACCTTCTGTAATCCAAATACTTGAGTTGCTTCCTCCACCCATCTTCTGCCCTCTGATCCTCTCACCACCTGCTGTATTAAAAATACAATTGCACCCCTGAAAAGTGAAGGATTTAAACTCTGAGACTTTGTCAGTGACCTTTAGATTGAGGCACAGGAACACAGCTGTGATTTGAAGGGAGATTTAATACTAGCTGTTCTTAGACTTTCTCAGCTCTAGGGCTGGGCTCTGCTGTCTACCAGGATTTTCCAAATACTGTCAGCAAGAGAAAATCAGTGCTAAGCAGTGTCAGTACCAAGGGTTGGAGGCAGAATGCCTTCATTAAGACTTTCTGACCACGGGCCCTCATCCTTTGTCCTTTCATTAAGGTTTTAGGCTACCTAAGGAAGAGTCTGTCTTTCAAGGTGCAAGCGTAGGCAGTTTTAAAGGAAATGAGGGAAGTTCCCCAGGTCTGAGACAGTGTTGTTCACTGTGCACCTGGCCAGCTATAATGGGGCAGAGAGGTGGGTGCATGGGAAACCTCTCCTGCCCAGTGCTTATGACTACCTCTCTGCATTGCTTGCTGGCATAAAAGTTGAAAACTTCATCTCAGGCCCAGTGCAGCCCATGCTGAGATCCCCAGGAGTCTCATTGACTCACTCCTTTCTGCCCCTCATCCAGAAGTCTGTGCTATTTTGTGGCACTGATGCTCAGCGGGGGAGTTGTATTCACAGAACAGTTGGTTGCTCTTTGGCTCTCTGTTTGGATCATGGTGGCTATGGGGGTTCCTCCCAAAAGGAGCTTCTCTCGGGGTCTGCAATCCATGGCAGAGCAACAAACCGTGGAGGGATGGGATGTGCATTCATTTGCACACATGGAAGGGGGTGGGGGAGCAATACAATGGGATGAGACTAACACTTTTTCTTACAGAGAAGAGCTGAACCAACTTAAATTACAATGAAAATGCTTACAGAGAGAACAATAATGAATAAATTAAACCAGATACATGTGTCAAGCAGATACTGGGCAATCTCTACCTTCTGTAATCCAAATACTTGAGTTGCTTCCTCCACCCATCTTCTGCCCTCTGATCCTCTCACCACCTGCTGTATTAAAAATACAATTGCACCCCTGAAAAGTGAAGGATTTAAACTCTGAGACTTTGTCAGTGACCTTTAGATTTAAGACTGGGCCTCAAGTGACCTCTGCCCTGCAGGTCACTAGTTAAGTTGCCCATTCTTTCCACCTTCTTTCATCACACAGCCTTCAAAGAACAAAAGTCAGATCTGCCTTGTTCACAGTCCTTCAACCATGGTCACTAGCAGCAAATAAATTTGTGGGAGCTAGTTAGATAGTGGGAGATAAATTACTAAGTGTGTCTTGAATCCTGCGCCTCTGAACTACATTGCTCCTGCAGCTTCCACTTATTGCTCAGAGAAATATGCTAGGATGGATCTTAGAGTCCTAAAACAACATTAACATGGCTGTGCTGTGCCCATTTCCAGAGGAGACATTGACATCATCCTGAGCTTACTAATTTATTTGACACTACCTGCTGTGAGGATAGCATCCTCTCTAAGGTGATGTTTCCTTGCTCAGTAGAAAAACGTATTTTGAACCTCACATTTGGTATATTTAATGGCCTGTACATTTAATCTTTCAAGATTATACCTTTCTTAGCTACAGTTGTGCAGAAGTCCCTCTCCTGGTGTACCAAAGAGCAGGGCTGTGAGACATCCATATAGACATGAAACTGAAATTGGCCCTGTGACACAGTCATTGTCCATCTTTTCCTCACAACTTCTCCATCTGTAATCCTAGTTCTTCCTCTCCCTCTCCTAGCTTCATAGTCAACTGAGGATTAGGTTGTTCCCTCCAGTTGCTAGTCAGAAAGAGTGGCTTTACATTCTAAGTTCCCCTCAGCTTTGGGTGAGTTTTTGTATCTGAACCCAGACTCCAGTCTGAATCTATAGGTTGTGCCTATCTCAACATCTCCAGATCATGACAGACTCAAATCAGAGTCCAAATTAATTCTTTATGGTGACTTCGCCTTTTAAAATGGAGTTGGTTAAAATCTTTCTGAATTGTGAATATTTCGAAGAGAAACACAAGAGTGTTGCACAATGAAATTTTGTTTATCTATCTTTTTCAACATCTGGTCAAAATTTTCTTATCATGTCAGTTGAAAAACAATTCAACCAAAAAGTTTAAGAAATCATAATATGTAAAGAATTTGTGTCATTCTTAATAATCTGGTCATGTTGTTTCTAGCATCAAGAAATTTACTTACTACTTACCTCATGTGTAAGTGCTGAACAGTAGAACAATCCTCTACTGGAAATTACGCTGCAGTTTTTTTGTTATCCTCTACCAAGTGGTATGAAAATGTAAAATGAAATTTTAGAGAAGTTAAAAAAGACAAAAATTAGTTCCTTAAATAATTTATTTGGAATATATTAGATGTTAAATAACATACAGTACAAAGTGTGGCGAGTTACACCATCTTTGTTCATGATCATACAGATAAGAAATCCACAAAACACAAAGACAAAACCTTATCCCCAGAAAAAATAATCTTTGGTAGATAAATCTAGTCAAATCCATGCTGAAAATGGGAATAGGGAGCTCCTAAATGGAAAGGAGAACAAAGGAATTGTTGATACGAACCAAAGCAATAATCAGAAGGGAAGCTTTTTAGGATAGAAAATATTATAAGCACATTGTGTTACAAAATAGCCAGCATTTCTTCTTCCCTGGACAGTAACTCTGCTTACAAGGTGTTCTGGCTTGCCTTCATGACATGTGTTTCCTAGGATAGCAAGTGGCTGACTGCTAGACCAAATAGCACCACCACACTTTGTCAATATGTGCTCTGATTCACTTGGACTAATTTATCCTTGCTGTAACTCCCAGCAAGTCAACAGAAAGCAGGACAAGAAGGACTTGGCTCATTACGTTTGAGGCACTGTGCAGAAGAGGCTGTGACATTAAAGTGAGCAAAGGCAGGGAGAAAGCAGTACTGACTTCACAGGCTGTACAAGATTCTTAGCGTGTTTCCACTCAGCTGCTCTTCACTCCAGTCCTCAGCCCTGACAGCTCAGAAATGCAAGAATAAGCAAACTGAAGATTAGCAGTGTTCAGAAAAAGAAAAATAAATCACCATAAAACCTTTCAGCTTTTTTTTCCTGAAGTGGAAGACATGTACAACAATTTCTGCATCTGCTCCATCAGCTCATTTGGGATTAGTGTCCAGATGGAGGAAGCCCAGCTACAGTAAATAAAACAGGAAGACATTTGGGACAACATGACTATGTCTTATTTCATTTTAAATCGACATTTTTGCTTTAACTTAATATTTTGTTTTGTTAATGGCATTTTGCTCTGGTATCCCTCCAGTCTGATGGAGTAAGATGTAGCCAGGATCAGGGGCTAGGACTTGTATTTTCAGAAAAATTAATCAAGCTGTAAATAAGAGTCACAGGTTCAAGAATGATTGCAATTAGCCCCCAGAATGACTGATGGAGAGCTATGGTAAATATCACATCTCTCAAATTTCTTCACTACTGAGGCCACATATCTGTCTTGGACAAATTTTGTAGTGCCGTCATCATTCTTGAGCTCAGTAGTGTTTCCTAGAAGTAGCATGGGAGAATAACCTCTTACCCTGCCAGAAACACTGGATGAAATTCTGTGGCCTGATTTATGGAGGAGAAGGCCCTTCAGGATTGGACTCTGTTGTGGCAGCAGTGAGTCCTTCCAGCTTCCCAGAGGCTGCAAGTTTATCTGGTCTTCCAGGTTTTTGGCTGACTGAGAATTTCCTTTCCTATTGAATAAAAATGTATACCAAATACAACAATAATAAATAAACATAAATTAGCACAATACATAGGGAAGCAACCCACAGATTCTGCAAAAAGATGGGGGCTATCAGACTAACACCAAGACTGAATGTCTCATTTTCTGCTAGGGAGATGATGTCTCTGACCAACACTCTGCTGTATTGCTGCTCATGTCAGGAGAGGAGACACCACAGTTTTCAATCAGAGTCAGCTCCTCCATGCTTTGCAAGCATGGGACTTGCTGGAAGAACCCCAGAATGCTGCCATGTGCTGCCACTGCTGTCTGCTGCAGGCCTGGCTCTCCCAGGACCTTGACCAGGAAGTTGATGTATCTCATAGCTAACCGAAGCGTCTCATTCTTGCTCAGTTTTTTGTCTGGTGGGTGGGTGGGAATGAGTTTCCGCAGCTTGGCAAAGGCACTGTTGACATTTTGCTGCCTCCATCGCTCCCTGGTGTTGGTGAAGATCTTCCTTGTCATTCTCAAGGTTCTACAAAGCAAAGTAGATGGTGAGTGAATGCTATATACCCCTGGCTTTCATGCAAGCTGCTGCTCTGGTGACACTGAAGCCTCTGGGTCAGCAGCAAGCACACAGTGGTGGTGCTACACGTTTTTAATTTTTGTCCTCTATGGCTGATGCCCATGTCCTGCATGTCCCACACAGATTCATCCTAATCACTGAACTCATGTTCCCATTCATAACCACAATCATAACCACTGCAGCTGCAATCAGATGCCAGAGTCCAGTTAGAATCTCACAAAGGAGTAAATGGAGTTTTATTTCATTATATGACAGTTTGGTGCTGCTGTGAGCTCAGCTTCTCCAGGCTCCTGAGTGCTCCCCTGCAGAAAAACTCAGAATTCCTCTTAGCCAGTTCATTAGTTGTCCCATCAGGCTATTTTTTAGGGAGAAGAAAACCAGGCCCAAGGAGGAACACATTCATGCTTTCCCAGCCCCAGTTCACACCTTCTTGGGCTGCTCCCAGCTGGCCCAAGCTCAATGACTCATGGCTGGACGTAAGCCAGGTGGACCTTCATCATGGGCCTAGAGTAAGCAGACAGCTGGCACCACAGACGTGATTACGGTTATTTCAGGAGTCTTTTCCAAAGAAGAAACAGCCTGGTTCCCTGCCCAGGCCATACTAACTGCTCACTACTGGTGGCAGAGATTCAGTCTGATCTATTTGGGCCTCTACTTTAGATTCTAAGAGCTGTCAAGACTAAGCCAATAGTGCCATGAGTACAGGCTGCAGAGGGAAAGCACAATTCCTACAAAACATGCTGGCATCACAGCCAAAATGTCTACAGAAATGTTTTCCTGTCCACCCTGCCTCACAGAGCTATGCAGCAAAGGGAACCCAGTGCCCACTGCAGACCTGGCAACAAAAGAGCGCTGTGCAAGGGATGTTGTTTACCAGAAAGGTCTTCAAAAGTTCTCGGGGTTGCCCAAACCCTGCTCCCACCACCATTGAAATGAGTCTTCCCTTCTCTCACACAGCCTGGCAGAAGACACTCGCTTCTCTATTTCTGAAGCTGCTTTTTATGCCAATGGCACACAGACAGTTGGAGCAGGGAAAAACTATCCACAGCCAAGAGACTAAAGGACAAATGTTTGCACTTACCCTCTCATGCATGTGAAAACCTCAGCTTTTTATATAATTGGCAAACCCATCCTTACAGCAGTCCCACAGGGGACTTGGGAGCAGGGCTGACAGCACTTTTCACCCCCAGAAACAAGAAACTTTGAGGTCAAAGCTCAGCTGTGATCCTGTGTCCATGTAAACCAGCCTCATACCATGCAAGACACTTGGGGTTCAACAGAGTACATGGCAATAGTCTGGCTGAATAAAGAAATCCCACTGTTTATGTAAGTTATTAATTGAAATAAGTAAAATTTGAGAGGAAAATACATTTGGGTAAAATCACATAAAAGATAACATAAGACACACAGAATAAAAATGGGCCCAGATAACAATGAGACAGTAAGAATTAGACAAAACCAGACTCCAGTTAGAGCAAAACACTCCCCAAGCAGTCACCAGCCCAGCCTTGAAACAGGCCTGCAGGACAGATGGAAGGGATGGAAAGGAGCACTCCCCGCAGCTTGCCTTGCTTACAGCCTTGAGCACTGCGCTAAAATACATAGAGTAATTGAAATCACTGTATTAATACATTAATAAACCATTAGCATACTGAAATTCACACCCACAGGCTAGAGGGACCCCTACTGACTACAAGCCCCTTACTCTTTCAGCAGGTATAGTGAAGTTTCTGATCATTTCCAATTTAAATGGAAGCAAGGGGTCAGTTGACCAATTGTGTGTGCCAGTGATAGAAGATGTTGAAGTTCTTTCTCATGTGTTTGGGTATAAAAGTGACACTTGTGTTTCAGGAAACTGAGCTTGCTTTGTGGAATACCACCCTGCTCCCTTTTCTGTGCAGAACTGAATATCAGAGTAAATCTCTTGACTCTATGTTTTGATTGCCTTCTTGCACACTAGGTGACAGACCCCACTTCCAGGACAACACTGTGACTCAGAGGTTAATTGAGATGCCCTGGCAGGGAGACAAGACATGCATGGCAGACAGGGAAGTTCCCTCCCAGCTTCTTCAAGTACCAGTCCAGTACTGATTACAAATCACTTGAGAAACACAGAGCCTCATAAATTATGTCAGAGCTGTGTTCAGAGACCTCAGTCTGAGGTGAAGCTAACACAGATGCACACATGTACATTCTACTATAGCATATAAGGCTGTTCACATGCCACCCATACCTCACAGGCTCTTTTCACTGTAGCCTTTACAGAGCTAACACATTTCTACTTTGATAGAAGTCTGAAACTACTGTCAGACCTAGTTGTCTGCTCTGCCCTGAAGAGATGAGAAAGCTGCTTCATCAAAATGGGCTTGCCTCGTGAGAGGCTCATTTAAAAAACAAACCCCCATAGTTCAGGTTGCTGAGAGTTTTTCATATTCTTGGTAGACTTAGATTGAAACTCATTGCTTGATCTGAATGGGGACTTTATCTCTTTGTTAAATTGTTCTTCTACCCCATGTATTACTTTTCATTTGTGCTATGAGAACCAATCTACTTGGTATTTTGCACCTACCTGAAACAGCTAGCATGTACCTCTTTGGCAAGAACACTGCCACAGCAGTGATAGAGATTTTAAGCACTGTCTTCCAGCGCTCCTCTATTCTGCAGCACACTCACTGCCCTAGACAAATCTTCTGCCTTTACAGTTTTATTCCTCTAAGCAGCTGCTTGGATCCATGTGAAATTCAGAGTGCCATCACCTTCTCTGTTCTGTTTTTAGTTGGTTTACTTTTTTTCGCCTGTGTACAAGGGCACAGATATATGCATTTCATAACCGATGGAAGGTTATTTGGCTTTCTTGTTTCTTCCATTGGACCAGGTGGATTGTGTTTTGCCAGTTCTTTCAGTCTCTGCACTGTGACTCTGTTAGGTGGGTTTGGGTTTCCTGGATGCCTGTTTACAACTCAGCTACAAATACCAACAGAGGGTCTGCTCCTTCTCTTTCTCGTGCTGCAGACAGTCCCCAGTGCAGCACTCCAGGAAAGCAGGACAGCAGCCAGCTCAGGCACTGTCAGCATGTCATTTTGTCCTGTTAGCTGTATTATTGGTGGGAAAATAACCCCAGCCTACTCCTTCACATCACGCTTTCTTTGTCTCTCTTCTCTTGCCTTTGAGAAGGACAATAGTGCATTCTTGGTCACAAGCCTTGTCAGCAAACAGATGCTTTTATGAGACCTGCTCCCTCCTGCTTTACACTCCAGAAACACGAGTTTGTATTTCTGACATTTATTCAAAATCAGCAAACAACAGTTCCTCCCCTCCCCCAGTACCTCTTCGTGCACTAATAGTTCTACAGGAGCTATTTAAGGTGTAACCCACCTCTATAGGTCTCTCCACCTTAAATTCCTCTCTCCTTTCCCCCTTTACTAGTGTAGATTTCCTGTTGTTGTGCTCAGAATTTCAGCTAGAAACGTAAGAGAAAAACGAGCCTGGTCCAATCCTGCAGTTCTCTGTAGCTGCAGCACCTTCCAGTTAAGATGCAGCCAGTCTACAAACGAGGGATCTGCTTTCCATTCCTTTTGTGTCATTCCCTTCCTCCTCTTCCCTCCTTCTCTTCAACTCTCCCCACCAAGCTTGGTTTTCAGTATGATGGTACTTGCAGCTTCAGGTCTTTGCAAATATTGCACATCTGATCTATGTATTCTTTAGTTTCTGTCATGCACTCTATAAAATATGCATCGTCTAGTGGTTGTGAGCAGCTTACATTCCACTGGTCCATTTTAAATCTGTGCAGAAATCACCCCTTGCTACATATCATGGACAGATAAATTGCATTAACCTGCAAGCCTTGATTCTCTGCTTTCTGTTCACCTCCCATAACCACAGGTTAACAGACCCATATTTAGCTGACAATTAAAAAAAACCCAAACCAAACCAAAACAAAACACAAAAATCCCCACAAAAACAAATAAACAAACAACAAAAAAAACCCCAAACAAACAAACAAAGCACCAGGAAGCACCTTAAATTCAAAAGAATTAATCCTGCTCTCAGGACTGTAAATCTGGAAGGTTACACCATTTTCACTGGAGCAATCACTTCAAAGGGCACAACGTTGCCACTGAGGACAGGATTTAACTCTGATCAAGGAGATACATCCAGAAGTAGTGAAGAAGTGAAGTTTTGTGAGCTAAGATCCACATCTGCAGGGTGTAAAATGAATTCTGCAAAGAAATAACCCCAGACCAGCAGTGAATCAGCTCCAAAGGCTGGAAGGAGGCAGAAGAAAACACCACTACCCACCAAACGGGTAACTGAAGCTCTTTCCAACCCCCTTCCTGCCCCTTTTAAAAACATAAAAATAGAAGGGAAAAAAAACTACAGACTGTGGTTAATGCTGCTGCCAAGTGTCGTCAGACAAAAGACTAAACAATAGAAAAAAATGAAGGTCTCCCCCGGTAGCAGCAGTTCTCGCAGCCTCTGGATGCAAAAGCCAATCAGGCACTTGAGGCAGCAGCAGCAGGGCAGCTTAGGCACAAAGCGCAGCCTCTGCCAGGACATTCCCCAGCAAATGGTCCCTGAGCCAGCGGGTAATGCCTGAGGGCTGGCAAGGGACTCGCCAGGAGCCCAGCACTCAGTCATAATTAGCAGGCCGCTATTAAATAAAGATCTTGGATGAGAAAGTTCCTCCCTCAAGTTACACCTTTGACCTCGGGGAAGTTAAATCCATGTTGAAACTGTGGCCACCGGAGACCCACTGCTGCAAATCTTAATCAGGCAGCAGATGCCTGCTGCCAGCAAAAATTGGAGTGCTTCTAGTAAACCCGCAGTGCCACACTGTTCCTCCACAGGGGAAACCCAGTGCCTGCTAAAACTGGTTATTTAACACATTGCATTGGATTTTGTGAAGTCCCCTCAGCCCTTAAGTAAATGGCAAGCGAAGAGCAGATGGTGCCTGGTGTAACAGGCAGGTGCTTGTGAGCCTGAACTACCAAAGGGAGCAAAGTTTCCCCAGTTATCACTCCTTGATGCTGTGCTTTGTTCACTCTGCATCAGTGTGATCTGGAGAAGAGAAGAAAGGAAGCTCATTGTTTCCCTCTTCAGTTTCATGTGAGCCTCAGAGCATGGGACTCAGCTCCATGCAGAGGGGAAGATTGAGCATGGCTGTCACAAGACATTACACTGCCTATCCATAATGTGTGATTTATTTTTTTTTTTCCTCACCCGTGGGAGGAGTAAGCTCAAACTCCTCACAGCTGAACCATGCTCGGTTAGCTGCACAGTTGCTTGGAATGCAAGGACTTGCAGGGGGAAGGGAGGAGGACAATGCATCCCACCTTGACAGCTTGCAAGTGGAGTAGCACACCTCTAGGTACAGGCTCTTCCCTCCCAGCTTTCCTCTGCCTGCTCTCTCCATCATGGCCTCCATCTATCTAGGCACTGTACCCCTTCCCAAGTGCCTCCCACCTGAAATCCCACAAGTGCACTGGTGAGCAAGGACAGAGAGAGAAAGCACGGTACGGTGAGCCAGACACTGGCCTGGCAATCAGGGAATTTAACTTCTGTCCTCATTTCTGCTGCTCCCTTGCCTCAGGAAAATTATTTTCTTCTTCTTCTGCACCTATGTGTCCCTCCTGTCTGTAATTAATTTGTCTCAGCTGCCAGGTTTGTGGAAAGGAATGCATTTTTGAGTGTGATGTGTTAAAGCAGCTGCCAGCACACAGCAGCCTAGCTTTGCTTAGCATTGGTAAGGGCTGTGTTTGTGTAATGAGGTAGAAGAGCCTCTCCCTGCTCTGCCAGGGTGATTCCTGACACCAGCAGTGAACTTCATTTTATTTCAAATAAGATGTGGGAAGAGGAGCTATTTCAGGAGAAAACAAGGACTCCTTTCACTGCCTAACACCTCTGTTGGGAGTGTTATCTGACAGTTCTTTTACAGTCATTTTATTTTCTGGAATTGGCTATCTTCGTAATTATGCATGCTCAAGGGTCTCCTGGGGAGGGGTCTTTGTTGATTCTAGTCCTTTGTCATCTTTGTCCCTCTCTCCTCCTGGTTCTGCCTCCAGCCTCCCACTGGTAGATTGCCCAGGTGGGTCAGAATCAACATGGGTGTTGTCTGTAGGCACCACAGGTCTTAGAAGCCGTGATGTTATCACAACCTGCAGGATGCTTGGCATAATTGACTGACAGTTTCACAAAGCACATTGTTTTAAAAGTCACCTGCTCAGCTGACTTAGTACAGCAAATTAATAATTTTAGTAATTTTTATTAGGCTACATTTCTATTGAATCTACTAACAAGTATCCTATGACTATCAATACCACCATACAAATTCAGCAGAGCAGCAAAAGCACTTTAAAAACCAGTCAGCACTGACAGTGATTTACCTTTTTTAGGGTGTGTAAATCCGTGACAAAATGCACACAGTGAAATCCCTGCTTCTGAGAGCCCTCCTGTCTGAAGGCAGCATTTACAGAAACTCTCACAGCTACACTGTGCTCTTGTTGAACCTTTAGAACAAGGAAATCTCTGGAATCTTCAAAAGCAGCTGTTTAAAGGTCTCAAGCTTAACTTATCCCTCATGTTTGGGGATCTAGTCCATGTGTGATCAGTTTCAAAAGGCAGTTTTTACTCCTTACCCAGTGTTGACCCTGGGTTGCTTAGCTTTTCAATCCTGTTGTCCTAGAGGATGCAGATCTTCAGAGGGGGAGAGAGCTCACTGCTTCCTGAGAAATCTGCCTAGCCTGCAGAATTCATAGCCTGGACACCCTGGAATCATTCCCCCAAAGGCTGCCTCAGGAAAGGTAGGTCTGTAAAGCAGTGAACTGCCATCCAGCAGGCCTTGGGAGAGCACAAAATGTGGGGTTAAGAACTTACCAATAATGACAAAGAGGTTTACTCAAGGAAAGGTTTAGTCTGCACATGGGAGTGTTTTCTCGTTTTGTTGTGTCATATTTTGTCTTGTTTTGTTTTCTTGTGGCTCCCATCTTGTCAATGCTTGTTTGAAGCAAAGTCAAATTACACTACATCTCTCCACAAAACAAAGAACACACCCATGGGCTGAAACAGCTTTTGCTGAAGGGAAGTCTAGTGTATTGGCATGGACATGACAGCTTGCAAAACGGAGCAAGGAACACTCTGCCAGTAGGTTTAGCCTTTATTCACTAAATTTGCATTTGTATTATTTTCTGTTCAAGAAGATCTGAGAAGCTTTCTTGGAAAAGTGCTTCTCTATCTCCAGTAAGGCCCTCTTGTGTCAAAGCCTGAACTACAGTTCCAGTGAGTTCCCTTTAAAAGCAGTGTCTGCCAAATTAACTTCCCAAATACTACATACAGGTACTATCCCTGTGCTTCAGGGTTCACATGGAGAATAGAACAGCTTGGAGGTCTTCCAGGAGTTTTTCAGGGACTCTTTTTTACAGACCAAGTGTGCAAAGCCCTGTTCCACACAGGTTCTTGCTCCTATCTTGTTACTTCACTCAGTCCTGCGTGCCTCTCTCTGCACCTGCCACTACGAGGCAGTAAGGTAGCTGTTAACAGCAGAAACATACCAATTTGCTTTAACTTCCTTGCCATGCCTGCATATGTAGGAAACTCCACATCCTCCTTACAGAAAGTTTGTTAAGTAAGGAAACAGGTGGTACCAGGTGCTGCATGTCTTAAAACAGACCAGTCTGCAGCAGCTCATGCTGTTACAGGAGTTATTAGGAACAGAGAAAGGAAAATCCAGTGCTCTAAGGAACATCTACATCAGGGGGAAGGTAGATCTTGTATTATGTTTGTGTATGGCCCCAGAGACTGTTTGTTTTTGCAGTTTATCTAGGTCTGCTCTGAGGCTGACAGCAAATCTCCCTGTGACTTCAGCAAAAGAAAGATCAAAGTTTGACAGCATCCTGACAGCAGCACTCATTCCCCTGTCTTCATACCAAATACAAGTTGAAACCAGTCTACTGACCACCATAGCACCACCACAGGAATTAATTTGGCTTGGTGTGCATAAGACTAGAGGTCACCATAAGCACTGAGAAACATCACCACCACAGCAAATTGTAACTTCCAGAACTGTGATACAAACCACTGCAAGACAAGGATTGCAAATGTAAATTTTCACCTAAATGGCACACTGTGAACCTCTGTGGGGCTACGCCAGAGGGAAAGATCATCCCTGCCTCAACTACACTCTCACAAGCACCTGCATTTAGACCCCAAACCTCCTACATGGCGTGTTGACTTTCTGGAGACTTAATTTCTTGGACCAGCTGCTCGTATCACAACTGTTTTAAGTAGTGTAAACAGGCAGTAAAAACAAGACTTTTTTTTTTTTTTTTTGTAATTTTTTATGAAACAATGTAGAAACACATGGTGGAAAAAAGTTCTAAAAATCATATATTTTCCTATAAAGTTATATGGAAGTCAAGAAGGAGAGACAGCTACTTCAGAAAAAATGCTTGGTTTATTGGTTATTAACCAGGCAAATACCACTTTATGCAGCAGGCTACACCTGGAAATATCAATATATTATAGACTAGCAGTTTCAAATTTTTTTTCACAAATCTGAGTTATTAATGTTTATCAGCAGATATGAAATGAATAGAATTGCTAAGCTCTTCCTCCTAACTGAACTATTGAACTGAGCAAAATGCAAAAGCCTGCGTAAGTTTCACATCAGATATAAGACAGATGACGTGTGTGGGTGGGTATTGGATTGGCAATGGGAACTGGAGTTTAAAACTTTCTTTACATCTTTGCCTTTCACAGGATTTCCACACAGTCTCGTGCATAATCATATAGTAAAGTCTAACGAACACATGATTATCTATGCTTTTGTAAATAATCTGTTTGAAATATCAGACACCATTGGAGAATTCCGTTTTTAGTCCTAAACTCAGAGTATCTATGATGCTTTGTGTAATAATTTTGCACCAGTGCAGTAACTCTGATTTCCAATGCTTTGCAGTGGTATAAATGAGTTTGCCTAGTGTATAATTACACAGTTATGATATACGAAAATATAGGAATAGTAGGAACAGTTATTTTAAAATCACATGAGTTTGCTGCACATCTAAGGATCAACATTTCTTACAAAAGTAGTAAAATTAATTAATAATTTCTCGTGGCATGAGGTCTGATTCACTGAGTCTTTGATAAATTGACTAAGAATTTGATAAATCCAGCCACAAAAACAGGGCAACATGGTTATTTTTCTTGAATAAACACAGCCATCTGTAAATAGCCACCTCTGTAATTATTCTGTTTGTCAGGTCAGGTGCCTTACTCTTAACTTTTTTATTACAAGTTCCAGAGGTGCCATGATAAGAAATAAAAATCTGGGGGATGGTAAAAGGCTATTGCAGAATTTCCTTCTTTTGAGGATATTACCTGCTCCAAGAGGAAACTGGCATTCCTAAGAAAGTTGCAAAATAAGCCCAAAAATGGGGAGGCAACACTGTAAAGTTAAGAGGCTGTTGTTACTTACTTTTCTGATCCCAGGTGCTTGTGGCTCTTGAAACTTGGTCAGTGGGTGAATGGGCAGCAAAATCAGACAGTTCCTGCTTTTCCTTCCCAACTGCTCTGGCAGTGCCTGGCCGCAGAGCTTGCTCTCACTGGATTCATTCTGGCCCTGGTCCTGGCTCCCTCATTTATAGAGTAGCAGGTCCTTTGTCTGGCGCGTGTCACCACTAGTCCTAGCAATCCAGGGAGCTTGTTTTGCATCTCCCAGGAGATACTCTCTATCCTGCCTTTTCTCCTCTTACTGAACACCCTCTGCCTTTTTGAGGCTGGTATGGGGTGGTAGCTGAGACTAGCTGTTCTTACTAGCCTCTGAGTGACTCTGGCCAGGTCAGGTGAACTTAGGGGGAAAGGATGGAAGCTGCTCATGCTTAGAATCTAATTTTTCTCTTTTTTTCCCCCTTTTTTTTGGAGCAGGATTAAAAAAATGTTTCGTTTTTCATCTCTGAGCTGTAAATGTAAATGTTTCCAGAGACAGAGATGCAGGGCTCATTCAAAAGCCAGCTTTAGCATGGCTCAGTACTGAGGAATAGGCTGGTGTATTTATTATATTTCTAAGCAGGAGATTATCTCTCCACTCCGCAAGTAAATGCGGTGAAGCTGTGGGGGTCACCATGTGCAGGCAAATCGATCCTGCACTACCCTTTTTGGGGAAAGCTCTCCTTCACTTTAGAGTCACGGGAGGACAGCTACAGCTGCTGCAGTCTCGGCTCTGCCCCAAGCCCTTTGCTGGCCCTCTGCCTGAGCCTGTGTGACAACAGGAGGCTGCAGGTGTGAATTCACATATCTACCAGCTTGCCCTTCATTTCAGGGCCCACAAAGTGCACTAGGGGTAGGTTTAATCCATGCTTTTACAGCAAACGTGAGCCAGCTCCATATCTCTGCAGCTAGGACGCAGGGTCAGTGAAACAGAGACTTCTTTCTCCATTGCTGGGGTGGCCTCAAAACTTCCTCTCAGCCCAGGCACAACAGCCAAGCAAGCTCACATCTGACTGCAAAAAAATAATACAGCAAACTAACATCATCTCCATCAATGGAGCACATGCCTGTTTGTCCATGACAGAGGCTGATCCATCCATCCTCACCTTCCCACTGGGTAGCAACTTTCTTCATAGGAAAATAGTCACCAAATTGCCCCAGGCACAAGCTGACTAGCCTTCTTACAAACCTACAAAGACTTTGGGACTCATACAACCTTGTCTACACCTCCGTCCACTTCTCCATTAGGTGCTGGGAGTTTGTTTTGGGTGGAGGGAGGTAGGAGTGGATAGGGAGAACAACAGCAAGATACCTACTTACACAGTGACAGCAACAGGATACTAAAAGGGAAGAGGGATGGCAAAAAAGAGGAGCCCCAGCTAATTACTCCACTACAATAAAACACCTGCATCCAGGCTAAGGCAGCATTAAACACACTCTATGTTTTCCTTCTGCCAAGCCCCAAGAAAACCCAGCCCTTACTCAGAACACCTCACCCAAAAGAGCAAGTTGGCTAGGTAGGGCTCACCTACTGAGTTTTTAAAAGGACTACAAAAGTTTCCATTAACAGGATTGCCCCCATAAACATTAACAACCCCGTGGTGGAATGATGTGGCTGCTCTCTAGAGAGAAAGTGCCCCAGATCCCAGCCAGGGAAAGTCATTCCCTGCAGAGCTCTACTGGAGGTTCAGCCCTTTCACACTGTAAACTGGGAGCAGCACTGCAGCCCAAAAGCTGTGTCAACCGCCTCATCTAGCACAAGTGTTATGTTAACTAAAGGCCCTATTCCAGAGGGGCCTTTGGCCTCACAGAAGCCTAATTTCCATGTAATTTACATTGGAAAGTGGTGTATCCTCTCTGATACCTCCTCCAATGCATTATTTACCCACAGTCTTCCCTGAGATGCTCCAGCCAGCACACAACTGGTAGAGAAAGGAGCACACAAAGAGGAGAGAACTGAAAGTCTTTATCGCTAAATGCTTGGGTACATCAACTGCCTAAGGCTTTCAAAATGTTGCCAGACAAAGCACTATAAAATATACAGCCAGGAAACTTTCTGTCCTTCCAGGAAGAAAGACTGGATAGGCTGCTATTTCTCACTCAGATATCCATGCCAGACAGTTGGATCCTGCTCCTGTTGCTGTCAGATACGACTTTCACCATTTCACCTCTCCAGAGACAGACCTGCCTCACTGAGGAAACATGAGGAGAAAAAGGATTATCCTAGATCCTCCCCGAGTACTTCAGAAAAGCCATCACCACACCTCTTTAGTGCTTCAGCCACATCCCAAGGTGTCCTTGTCTCCCTCCTGTTGCACAAAAGAGTAACTCCTAAACCCTTTTATGGCAGCCCAGCTGAGGCTGTGCAACCCACGGCACATGGGAGGCCATTGGGAATGCTGAGGAGATGTCACGGGGATGCTGACTTTTACACCAACTTTAAGGGTGTTTTCCACACTGACAGATTCCTCTGAAGAGGTCATACATGAAGGTCAGCTTCCCCATCTCTTTATCAAACTTCCTATTGAACTGCGATTGCGTGGCATCAATGTACCACACCAGTGAGACTCATTCAAGAACAGTGAAAGCAATATTGCACCCTGGGTGTGCTCTTCCTGACAAAAATTTCTGCCAGGTTCCATCCTGACAGTTTCTTTGGAGTTTCAGGCAATCTTTTGCCTGCAACAGGTCTGGTTCTTAGCAGCCACCTGTTACCAGTTCATCAAACGTCAGGGGGGAAGGAGAATTTGTTTTGTAACTTGTTCTCTGCCTCCAACTGCAGTCAGTATCAAAATGTTTGTTGGTGTGATGGCCAGTGTTGATGGTTTTCCCTTCTCAGCTACTTCCCTCAGAAACTACAGCCCTTTCAGCCCCAACAAAAAGAAGAGGGGTGAGCAACACTGCACATGCAGAGTAACTGGGGTCATACAGCCCCTGTGTGTGCAGATGCAGAAGCTATTGCTTTCTTGCAGCAGTGCTGGCCCCTGCTGAATGCAGACCCACTCTGCCAGGCAGGTACACATTCTTCCCAGGGAGAAAATTAAAAAAAAGGTAGTCTCAGCCCTCTCAGGGTGAGAACTGAGACTGAAGATAGAGTACTGATCCCCTCCACAGGACATTGCACTTCCCTATGTCTGTCTTCTCTCATGCCCACCACATCGTCCCACCAGAAGCAGTGCTGAATTCAGTGTACTCAATTTCTGAAGAGCTACATTCCAGTCAGCTCATGAGCTTGCCTCAGCATCCCAAATACTGATATCAATTAGACTTGGATGAAGCAACAGACTGCCTGCATTACCAGTAATTCATGCAACAGCATTTACACATATGGCTCTGCAAAGCAGAAGATGTAAGAGATGCCACTTCGAAGAAGTCAAGAACATGGGAGTGGTTGCAAAGTGTAAATATCCTCAAAACTGGGTTTCTCATGTCCTTTTTTGGAATTCAGCATTCCTG
>NW_009953332.1:2440573-2446398 GCF_000747805.2 Chaetura pelagica
ATTCCTGCATTTAAATTCCAGCACCTGATACATCCTAGGGAGTAACCCGCATCCTAAAAGGAAGAAAAACTATTCCTGACATGTGTGACTGTGCAGTATGCAAGCAGGAGCAGAAGGCTTTATCCTGCAAGATAGATTAATGCTCAGATAGAAAAACAAAACAAAACAACAAAAACACACACACACACACACACAAATGCATTTGAGGCCAGACCTCAAAACCTGTCTTTCTCCAGCAAAGATGCTCATTGCAGATGAGCAGAAAATGAAAGACAATCCTTCCTAAATGTGAGCAGAGATTTCAGAAAATGGGCCTGGGTTCAGATTTTTTCCCCCCCTTTGTGGGGTGACCCTTTCAGTCTGATGAAAGCAACTCACAGAAAGTGATGGACAGAGAAAGGACAGCAAGAGGCTGCAAACATAGAGCCACATTATCACTGGGAGTTCACACTCTAAAGATGGGAACAATAAGAAGCAATTATACACATCCTTTAAAATGAAACTTTAGTTAGATTTTGAATATTGAGAGCTGGAAGAGGCTGCTTGAGGTTCAGAACAGCAGCTGCATGGAGACTGCTGAAATATGCTGAAACTTCAATCATCTGGAGCTTTTTGTAATGTTTTGAGTCTCTTGTTAGTGTTAACAAAACATTCACATCAGGGGGTGCTTTGAATTCTAGCCACACTTTTGGGCTTAATTCCAGAAGCCAAAAATTTTGTCTTTTTTGATGCTGAAACTTGCTGATAGCCTTGAAGGAAACATGTAGTCACAAAAGAAAGATACTGAAAACCTGCTGTTTATCGAAACCTTTCACTGGAAGCAAGAGAAAAGAGGTAAGCATCTCATCTTCCCTTTGACACAGATATCCGTAGACATTTGCAGTTCTTTGGGAATAATCTAAAATATAGAAAACAGGCCAATCATCTCAGAGAATCAGCACACGATGCTGAGCTTAGCCAAGTTGCATGCAGCAAATAAGGCCACCACATAAGCATTACTCAGTACTGGGATTCAAAGAAATGTGGAGCTGAATGTAAGAAAACCTTCCTGGCCAGATTATAAGCTCTGACAGTTTTTGGCCACAGATGTGTTTGTGCCACCTACAACAGTCTTTTAACTAATGACAAAATGTAAGGATCAAGAGTTTTAATTTCCACTACAATTTCAAGAAAAACACTCAATCCCTAGCTGTGTGTATTCAATGCACAAGGAGTTGCCAGGCTTTTTCATACTCTGGCCAGTTCTCTTCCTTCATGTGCAAATCTTTGAAACCATGAGGCTTGCTCTTAGAGGTGAACTCTTGCAAGGCACAAGGGAATTTGCTCTGAATGTCTCTAACATCTCTTCTCAGTGCAGGTTGCTGCTTAAGAACAGCTGAGGTTGAAATACTAAAACTGTCTTTGCTTCAGACTGCTCCTCTTGCAGGACCAGCAATGCATGGTTGTGCAAAGGGAAATTACAAGAAACCCAGCCTCTCAGGGGTTCATGATGATGTCAACACCGTCTGTTTCACAAAGGAAAAATGGACCTACTCACTGTTCTGACTCTGAAAGGTAGCTTTATTCCTTTGCTTTTAAAGACAAGCCATTGTATTTTCCTTCAGTTATTAATGTATGCCCTTATAGCTGTGTTGATGATGAAGTGATTGTAAAATTAATTTTAAATTTAATTTTCAAATGTTTTGTTTCCATTTTCTAAAAAAATATATCTCTGTATTTCGGATGCTCAGCTGGTGTTCATTGGTTCCTCTAGGACAGTGCTGATCCACAGCATGCAGAAATCACTCCATTACTCTTTCAGTTCACCTGTATGCTATCATACATTTGTGCTATATGTCTCTTTACTTTCCACTAGCTGTACAAAAGCCAAAAGCAGGCAGAGGAAGAAAGATGAATTTTGGACAAAATACTTCAAGGTAAGAATTGCTCTATTTGCATATCTGCATTTTTAAAATAATTTTGCAAAATCAGCAAGAGGTTCCTAAAACTTTCTACCAGGATATCCATTCCCCACTGGACTACAAGTGTCACTCCTGCAGAGCTGGTGTCTCAGCCTCTCACTTTACAGCACAGGGAAAACAGCTCCAGTAACACCAATAAAGTCCCCCATGTACACATTAGCATGTTTTCACCCCAGGGCTGTCACCCGAGCCCGTGAAACCAAGGCATGCCCTGTGATTAGCTTGGCCCATCAAACCAGCAGGGTCTGAACACTTTATGTGCCATATTTCCAATAGCCCATGAGTAGCCCTTCAGAGAGCTTTGTCTGCCCACTGAGGACAAGATGTGGGTTATCATGGTATGTATTCAACATTGTGGAGAAGGACTGGTGAACAAATTCTCCTGATAATCTGTGAGTATCAAAAGCCCAGTGACAAGCTGCCTGGGGTAGAAAACCTCTTCTCCAGTGTATTGCATCTGCCATGAGAGAGGCAGCTTCATCTTTGTCACAAACAAAAGGAATTGCATTCAGCCAGGAGAATTACACAGAAAATGTAGGTCAGCTCAGCTTTCTGGGTGGCTGTTGGTAGCTGCACAAAGAACAAATAAGCTCTCGGCTGCTCTGTTTTAGGTTTAACTGACCTCTCTTGCCTTCCTCAGGTTTCTATTCCAGTGTGTAAAAAACTCACCACCACTCATACCTGGGTGAAAATGTTACAGCCACAGAGATAAAGTAAGTGCCATAAAACACATTTTGAGTACTGGTGAAACTAAAGCAAGATGCTGCTGTGATGGTCTGAGCTCCTGACAAGTGTTACAGGAAGACATACCTCTATATGAAGCCCAGAGTCAGAGGTTGTGATTACCATGCATGCACTAAACCATGAGTGCAGGTTTTATGTGATACAGCCTCTGTATGTCCAGGCTTCACAGCTTCATTGCCCCTTTTTGAAAATTTGTCCCTTCATTCAGTTTGTTCACTGTGTTCAATGACTTAAGTCCAGACTGCTGACAGCACCTCTCACATAAGCCTTGTTTAGGGTGCTGTGCTTTACACTATGAATGAACAAACTCAAAACACATCATGAACAAGAAAGAAAGGGCAGGAGGTAACATTGCTCCAAGGAGGTCAGGGATGGTTTTTCAGTGCACCAAAAGTAAAATGCCAAGGTAAAGCATGGCCTCCAGGCATGTGCAAGCATTGCCAAGGTACCAAGGTACCAAGACACCATAAATACACAGGCAGAACCCACTCCTGACCTTTGCTTTGCTAGTGTCTCCTGCTGCTTTGCCAAGCAGGAAAGCCTGTCTGCACATAAACAAAGCCTTGCTCCACTGCTTCTCCTCTCAGCACCCTCTGCCCATCCCTTTCAGCAGTGCTGCCTTTTTGCAGTTTAAATGTTTCTTTTTAGAGTGCCTTTTATTTCCAGCTTGGAGAGCAGGGAGACAAGAGATGGGATAGGGATGCTGAAGTAGTAATTTACATAATCTGATTAACAGAGGATTATCCAATGGCTGCTGAACAGCCTTAGTGTGCTTGAGCTAAAAACCTTACTATTCATTGCTCTCACCACCCCGCAGAACGGCTGCACCTGCAGCACCAGCTAATTCTTTCCTGGGGACTTCAAGGAAGGAGAAAAGCGAGGGCATATTTTTATTGTTATCTGGGGGAGGGTTGAGGGGCTTCAGCTTCTTGTGTGCAGTCTCTAATTGATCTGTCTGCGTTAGTCTTCAGGAAGTTGAAATGAAAGCTGAGCCAGTTGGCATTATCGGGAACAGCCATCACCTCTGAAAAGGGCCACGTTGTGTGGCTCCTTCTGGTTTCCCTCTGGGTAGTTCAGTGGGGTCCATCTAGACCCATTGCAGAAAGGAGGTGGGTAGAAGGGTCCTGCACATGCAAGAACCAAAAGCACAGTTTCCCCCATGCTCACTGGTACAGCCCCCTCAGCTGGGAGCAAAGCAGACCTAACCCTTGCTCTGGCATTCCAGAGAGAGCTTCCCAAGCTGTAGCCCACACCTCTCCCCACTGCCAGGAACAATGCAGTGATATGGGTATAAACGCACTCAGGGCCTGCAAACAACACACCCAACATGCCATCTTTTTATTGCCCACAAGCTGCTACATGGTCCAGTTGTTCAGATACTTGGCTGAGGTGGCAACTCTGAGAAAGGCAGCAGGACCCACCAGACCAACCCAGCTGTAGGCTCAGGAGAGAAGGAATAAGCCTGCAAAACAGATCTTCCACAAACACAGTCCAAGACCATCCACAGAGAAGAGCAGCTAACTCATGTAGCAACTCAACAGACAGGCTAGAATAAAACTGAACACCATGGCTTCTGGGACATACTGCAAAACTCAGCAGCAAAAAAAGGGCATCAACTGAGGCTACTCAAGCTCTTCCAGAATAAGATGGGGAGATGGATGAAGTTCAGGTTCCAGCAAGACAAGAAGAGTTTAGCTGGTGTTTTCAACAGAACTAGGTCTGCATCTCTGACATCCCCCCATGATGAAGGGGTGAAACTCCAAGCTGAGAAACAGCTGAATGGAAAATAACTGGGGACACAGATCTTCAGATCAGGAGAAATTGTAGGTAAAATGAGCTGGATCCTCTCACATACATTCATATCAAAGCCAGGAAAATAGGAAGATTTGAGACATTTTTTCATTGTACAGAGGGATATCTGTAAAGCCAGGAAACCATAAGAAGTTTTTGAGCCTTCTAAGGAAAAAACCCCTAAACTTTCTAGAAGAAAAGAGACACAAGTGATTTTAATCCTCCAGTAGATATGCTACTATACAATCACCTAAGGCTAATTGTGAGTCTCTCTTTCCAAGACCACCTCCATCCTCACAGCTAGGTCTGGAGTTGCTGATGTTGCTTTACACATTCAGTCATGTCTGCTCTGTTTGCCTGGGAGTCTCTGAAGACCTGCATGATGGCTGCTGTACACAGATACCATCTAAATAGATTTGCAGTGCAATGTGTGTTTCTAACTCCTGGCAACAACAGTGAAACTGAAAAATGCTATCTAGTGGTCTAGTTAAACAGGGAGATTGCAGAGTATCATGAAGTCATCCTGCCCTTTTATTTTTTCCAATTTCTCCTCCTCTCTGAAGCAAGAAGGGAAAACCACATCTGTATTTTGGGGATAAAGCACAAGAACAAAAGCGAGGAAGCAACCATCATATGAGACTTCTGTGTACTGGAAGCATGTGCAGAGTCATTTCCACAGAGCAGGTTTTTTTATGAGCTGCAACACAGAGAGCTGCCTGTTCACTGTATGTTGTACAGAGACTGGGGCTCAAACCTTAGTGCCACCTGGAAGCAGTAACTCCTCCCTTCTGCTGGCTGATGTGATTTGGCTTGTGTAATGTGCAAAGCTTGAGAGCAATTGCACCTGTGGGATGTAGCTTGTTGTGCAAGGTGCCCAATGTACCACATGGTAGCTGCATGTCTGTGGTCCAAGGTAGAGGTACTGCCAAGATATATCCATGCTTTGGTGTAATTCTTATTCCTGAGTTTATCAGTTAACTAGTATTAGTACAAAGGGATAAACTATATCCTGAACTACAAAAGCTGTCTGGCTTTGAAGAATTCATCTCTGTTGCTAAACTAATCCTTCGTACTGCTATTTGCCCAGATGCCAAGAGGACTGAGGAACTGACAGCAAGTCTGCTATTACTTCTCTGTGCTGCACGCTGTGGGAAACCTGTTTGGTCTGTAGACCCTGATTTGTCTGTACAACTACAGCTACATCAGGTTCCCTTGCACTGAATGATGAATCTAGATACTTGCCTCTTGATCAGAAAACCATTCAAAATGGAAAGAGGCAAAACAGAGGGAACTAGCACATGTTGGTGGATAAAATTCAGACCCCGTGTT
>NW_009953332.1:2446481-2474225 GCF_000747805.2 Chaetura pelagica
GCAGGCCTAGTCACATCAGTACAGATCCATGCTGTATTTTGGAATTAAAGATCTGGTGCAGATCATCTAGCATCTCATGTTATCCTAGAAAGGGACAACATCACAGATCAGAGAAAGCAGCAACATCTCTATACTTCATCATGTGTTTCCAGAAATTGACTTTTATATATATTCCCCAGAGCTCAGCAGCCAGAACAATAAAAGTTCCTCACAGTTGCTATTATTTTTTGTCAGTGCTTCTGTCCCCAGAAGAGGCAAGAGAGCTATTTAGCTGCCATCCATTCCCCAGGGACACAAACTTCATCCACAGGAAGTATGGAAAATACATATACAGCATGAACAGAATGAAGAAATACCCTGCTCCTGAGCAGCAGGGACTTTTCTCACCATAAATCTTCAACCTAGGAATAGCAGCAGCTTCTCCCCAGCACACAGGGGGCAAATCTATGGAGCAAAAAAACATGCCAAGGAAACAAATGTCAGGGGCCAGGTAAGCTGACAACAGTTAGAAGAAGGGAAGCATCTGTGCTCATGAGGAACTTGCTCTGTCTCTAGCATTAGAAGTCAGCTTAAACATAGGCAGATCTTCTCAGAAAGGTGCAACAAACCAAGGACTTCTTCCTTTTTTTCCCCTTTGCAGCCCTGCCCCTGTGCCCTTCCTGGCTGACTCAGGCTCCTTGCAGAGCTGAGCAACTGATTCAAAACACAGGGCAGCTCAGCTCTGAAGCGCCTGCGTTATTTATGAGTTTGGAAATCAGAGCCTCTCGGTTCACTGCCAGTAAATGGCAATGATTGGAAGGAGGGAGGGACAGGCTTGTGTGCAGCTCTTCATTCTCTATTCATTGTGAAAAGGGGATCACTCCAGCTAACTGGCCCATGGAGATAAGGATTTCAGACAATCTGCGTTAGCCTGATAAGCCAGATTTGTATTGCATAAAGATTATTTGTTAAGAACCTCAGTAAAATAAAATACAGTCAGAAAGCTTATCAGCACAACTCATTTCCACTCACACCCCTCTGCCCACCCCCACTGACATGTTTGTTGGTTTGTTGTTGGGTTTTTTTTCCCCTGTAAGTAAAGCTTGTGTCCCAACTCTCTGGAATGGAGCAGAAATTGAGGATGAGAAGCAGTGGGGGAGGGCTGGGGAGGACAAGGAAGAATAGCCTGAAGCCTCCCAGCTGTGACTGGTCACTGTTAGAGCCATGGTTGTGATCCACACTATGTGGGAGGGCAGTAATGCTGGTTTGGATTTGCCCCTTCTGGTGTAAACTGGAGCAGCTGAGCAGGCATCAGATGCCTTCCCTCTTTGTACCCACTAAGGATGAGATCAGAAAGGAGAAGTTTATACTTGTTCCCCTCTACTTCATTTTCTCCCCTTTCCTCACATACAAATAAAATTACCCCCTAACATGCAAAGCACTGGTGACTCCCAAACCCCTGGCAGTCTTTCTCCTCCCTCTACAAACTGGCCTTCATCAGGTGTTTTGCTGTAAACCAGCCTTCCTGAATAATGGAACACTATTAGAACAGCCTCATGTGTTCTGCTTTCCCCCCTTTTCTTCTCAGTACCTTTAGCGTGAGCAGGGAACATATCAGACTGTCTGTTCTGTTCAGACAGCAACACCTTTCCAGGACATAGACACCCATTTTTGCACAGACCCTGGCCATTATTCAGGTATCACACAGCAATTCAGATTAAGTTCCTCTTCAGCCCACTCTGGATTGTGAGTCCCAGGGGAAAGGCAGCCACACAAATACTAACTATTAACAGCACAAGCTCTTCTGTGTTTTAAGAGTCTCACAATTGCAAAGTCACTTAACATGTGTAATCTGTTGCTTCCAGCTGCCACTGCTGCACCCAGTTTTCCTAAAGTTTTGTCCTGGTTGGCAGAAAGAGGTTAGCAAGACAGAAAGGGCTGTGGTAGGGCTTAACATTTCTGCCTCAGTAGTTGCTGACATCATGGAGTACATCAATTAGTACTACAAGTAGCGACAATTCTGTCTTACACCCTTTGTTTAAGGACTCCAAGCCTCTCCATGAGCATCAATGACCATGCATAAAGTTGAACTAGGCCCATTTCAAACACAGATTCTTCCATTACAGGCCTATATGTAGGTGAAATCTGGGTGTGTGTGGCCCAGTGACAAAGCCTTGTATCTATTCAGTGCAAGATCTGCTGAAACGCCTTGTTACAAGAAGTGAAATGGGAGATGAAGCAGTCTGGTGAAAATCAAAAGCATCTAGCTCCAGGTTTCAACCAGCTTCATGTCAGTCTGCAGGTAAGACATTAGTAAGGATTGGTAAAATTCAGACAGGCTCAGAAGTGATACTGGGGAGGCCTTGGAAAACAGGGCAGTCAAAACAAGAACAGGTAATGCTGTTTTCTGTGCTTTTCCATGGCTTGCTCACAGGAGATATGGTGGACCCCTTACCTGGGGGGATACATGGATATAATCTGTACTGGTATAACTCCTCCTTTGTAGACCAGAATGAGAGTTCAGATTGCAGGTCTGTGCTTGCTTTCCTCACTCACCTGGTAAAACATACCTGCTCTGGAATAAATGCCTGCATGCCAGTGTAACTACAGTTATCATGGGTGTGCTTGGGAATACTGTTGCTTAATTCAAGCAGTGTCTTTTCATGCCCAGGTAAGACCTTGTGATTTCAGTGCATTTCCTCTAGGAATATGTCTGGAAACAACTGCAGGTAAAAAGTAAGTTTGCAAGGCATCCGTGTGTACAGATAAAGAGTTTCTCCAAGGGGTAAGGCACCTTATCTCTGGGGAGACATGGAGGATGCCCTCCCCATGCTACAAATGTATCTTGTCTTCTCAAAATAATTTTAAAAACCCTGCTCTGGCCTGGCTCTTGTCTTTACTGGCTGTCACCCATTTAATCTTCTCTCCCTTTCCATGTTTGCTCACAAATCCCTCTCTTTCACAGCAGCTGGAAAGGTTGTTACTAACAGGCAACCAAGCCTGAATGTTGACAATGTGAGATGATTACAAGCACCAGAAGAGCAAACATGCAGACTTTTCAACAGAAGATGCTCTTGCTGCCCCAACGGGCTTCTGAGACACCACTCCAGACAGCAGCAGTGATAAACAGGGTGTCAGTTCAAGAGGAGAGGCCACAGAGTTCAACACTAACTCTGTGTGGAAGTAGCTATACTCAAGAGTTTTAACACTTCTGACAGGAGGTAACTGGGTAAAACGCACTGCAATTAGTTCCTTTATGGCAAGGAGGGCTACTTGTTTTGTCTTGGTTTTGAAGTGGTAGAAACAGAAATGGCTGAGCTGGTGAAATGCAAGTCTGAAGCACCCTTTTAAAAATAAGCCTGAAGCTTCTTCCTTTCCAGTCACTAGGAACTTCTCCAAACTGCCACAACTTTTCGAATATGTTGGATAGTGGCTTAGCAACACCATCTGTCAGTTCCCTCAGGACCCACGGATGCATCTCACCAGGTCCTACAGATTTATGTATATTTGGGTTCCTTAGATGGTCTCAAACTTTATCTCCTGTGGTGGGTGGTACTTCATTCTCCCTGCCTTTGCTTTCTGTGAATTGAGCAGCATGGCTAAAGCACTTGCCAGTGGAGACTAAGATAAAAAGTGTTGAGTACCTCAGATGCCTTATTGTCAGCTGTAGCCAGGTCCCCTGTTTCACTCATCACAAGGAGTTACAGCTTCTTTTAACTTCCCTTGTTGTCTGATGTACCTGAAGAAACACATTTCTTGTGATTTTTTATGTCCTTATCCACGTTCAGCTCCAGCTGTGCCTTGTCTTTGCTGATTACCCTTTCACTTGTTGGAAACATAATACAGCAGAGAGGGAACAGTCCTGGAGGTTCTGTCAGTATATAAAGAATAACAATCCTGATGCAGCTGGTGAGACAGCCTACTAGGGAAGGTGATCTGCTGGACCTGCTGTTGGTCAACAGAGATGGGCTTGTGGAGGATGTCATGGTCAGAGACCATCTTGGGCACAGTGACCACAAAATGAGAAAGTGCTCTATTCTTGAAGTTGTAAGGAGGAAGGTCAGCAGAAGTGGCACCTTGGACATCAGATGGGCAGACTTTGACCTGTCTCAGAGTCTGGTTGACAGAGTCCCTTGGGAGGTAGTCCTGAAGGGCAAAGGAATCCAGGAAGGCTGGACACTCTTCAAGAAGAAAATCTTAAAGGCATCAGAACAGGTCGTGCCCCTGTGCTGAAAGATGAGCTGGCAGGGAAGAATTCAGCCTGGCTGAATAAAGAGACCCAGCTGATGCTCAGGGAAAAAAAGGAAAGTGTGTGGCCCCTTTGGAAGACAGGCTGGCTACTCAGGAGGACTACAAGGATGTAATGAGGCTATGTGGGGAGAGAATCAGGAGGGCTAGAGCCCCACTTGAAATCAGCCTGGCTGCAGCTGTCAAAGATGACAAGAAACACTTCTTTAAATGTATTAGGAACAAGATGAGGACTAAAGAGAGACTGTCCCTTATTGGATACCAGGGGAAACATAAGAGACCAGAGATGAGAAGAAGGCTGAGGTACTTAATGCCTTCCTTACCTCAGTCTTTAGTAGTAGGTCCAGTTGTTCACTGGGTACCTGGTCCTCTGAGCTGGACAACAGCAAAGGGGAGCAATTTGAAGCCCCCATGACGCAAGAGGAGATGGTTGGTGACAGGCTGCACCACACAGAGATACACAAGTCTGTGGGACTGGATGGGATACACACAAGAGTATTGAGGGAGCTGGCAGAAATGCTTGTCAAGCCACTTTCCATCATTTACCAGCAGTCCTGGGTAACTGGAGATGTCCCAGTAGACTGGAGATTGGAAAAGGTGACACCCCTCTACCAAGAAGGGCCAAAATGAGGATCCAGAGAATTACAGGCCTGTCAGTCTGACCTTGATGCTGACAAAGGTTATAGAGCAGCTCACCATGAGTGCCATTATGCAGCATGTGCAGGACAACCAGGTGATCAGGCCCAGTCAGCATGGGTTCATGAAAGGCAGATCCTGTTTGACAAACCTGATCTCCTTTATGATAGGCTGAGCCACTTATTGGAGACCTGCATCATTGACCAGGGAGCTTCTGGAAAAGCTCAAGTGGAAGAAGGAAGTTTCAAGTATGTGGAAGAAGAGACAGACTACTTGGGAAGATTAGAAGAATGGTGTCAGATTATGCAGGGATGAAACAAGAAAAACCAAGACCTCCTTGGAATTAAACCTGGCAAGGAATGTCAAAGTCAATAGAATGGGTTTCTTCAAGTATATCGGAGGCAAAAGGAAAACTAGAGAAAATGTGGGCCAGCTGCTGAATGAGGCAGGGGCTCTGGTGACAGAGGATGCAGAAAAGGAGGAGTTACTGAATGCCTTCTTTGCTTCAGTGTTCACTGCTCAGGCCAGTCCTCAGGAGTCCCGGACTTTGGAGGTAACAGAGAAAATCTGAAAGAAGGAAGACTTTCCTTTGGTTAAGGAGGATCAAGTCACAGATCAATTAATTAATATTGGTACCTACAAGTCCATGGGTCCTGATGCGATACACCTTCAAGTTCTGAGGGAGCTGGCAGAAGTCAGCTGGCAGCTGCCAGACCACATAGACATCTTGGTGCATCCTGGGCTGCATCCTAAAGAGTGTGATAAGCAGGTCATGGGAGGTTCTCTTTCCCCTGTAATCTGCCCTGGTGAGGCTGCATCTGGAGTCCTGTGTCCAGTTCTGGGCTCCCTGGTTCAAGAAGGACAGGGAACTAACTGATGGAGAGGATACAGCAAATGCTTATGAACATGATTAGGGGACTCAAACATCTCTCTTATGAGGAAAGTCTGAGGCACTTGGGTCTTTTTATTCTGCAGAAGAGAAGAATGAGGAAGGATCTTATAAATCTTTAAAGAGTGGGTGTCAGGAGGATGGGGCAACTGTTTTTTTAGGGGTGCCCAGTGGCAGACTAGGTAACTGCACAAACTTGAACATAGGAAGTTCCATCTAAACATAAGGAGGAACTTCTTTACTTGGGGCGTGGAAAAGCACTGGAACAGGCTGCCCAGGGTGGTTGTGGACTCTGTCTCTGGAGACATTCAAAACCCACCTGGATGCCATTCAGTGCTATCTGCACTAGGTGAACCTGCTCTGGCAGGGGAGGTTGGACTAGATGATCTCCAGAGGTCCCTTTAAACCCCTAATATTCCCTAATATTCCATGATTCTGTGATTCTGTTCAGACTAGGTGGAAATGCACGTTTAGCTGATGCAGATGACACACGCCCATATGAGAGCATGTGAGTGAGTGAAATCAATTTTATTTTGAAATAAAAATCTCCCTCCTGTCCTTGCTTTGAACTTTGCAACATTATTGAGATTTGTTGATCCAATTTGCAACAGAGGTTTTGAGCTGGAATGCCCAGAATGTCCCAGGGAGAGGCTCTGTACTGAGTTTCCAGGGCCTTTGGGGAAGTACTGGTCAGGTCCCAGAGCTACAAGCTCACAGGTACTAGTAAGACTTGGTGGGATGAGTTCCACGACTGGAGTGCTGGGATGGAGGGCTACAGGCTGTTCAGGAGGGATAGGCAGGGCAGGAGAGGTGGAGGTGTTATAGGATTACATAAGAGAAAGAAAACAATTAGGTAGCTGCCTGAACTGCTGTGTGAACTCAATTCTGCCAACAAGCAGTAAAGGACAGAACCAAGTTGCTGAAAGTCATTGCTCCATGACAAGGCAGTTCTTGGAAAGAAGGTCTCTGCATTATTACATGGATGTTACTCAGTTAACATCAATGATTAGGGGACCAGAGCATCACTCTTATGAGGAAAGGCTGAAAGATCTGCATCTGTTTAGCCTGGAAAAGACTTGAGGGGGGATCTTAGCAATGCTGACAAATAAAGGGTGAGTGTCAGGAGGATAGGGCCAGTCTCTTCTCAGTGGTGCTCTGTGAGAGGACAAGGGGCAATGGGCACAAACTGGAACAAAGGAAGTTCCATCTGAGCATGAGGAAACACTACTTTGAGGGTGACAGAGCACTGGAACAGGCTTCCCAGGGCAGTTGTGGAGTTCTCTGGAGACATTCAAAACCCACTTGGATGCAACTCTGTGTCAAGGTGAACCTGCTTTAGCAGTGGGTTTGGACTAGATGATCTCCAGAGGTCCCTTTCAACCCCTACTGTTCAGTGGTTCTGTAAACATCTAATTAATCTGTGCAAAACAATTCCAACTGACAGTGCAAAGCAGAGGCTGGTTTTCTCTTGACTTGACTGACTTTAAGACTCAAGATAAAAAAAGGAAATTCTGAAGTGGAAAAGGATGCAAACTGTTTAATATCAGGAACCAGCACCTCCCAGACTGTTTCAAGGGAAACAGCATTAACAAAGTCAGTTGCTTCTGCTTAATTTGGACAGCAGAAAAAGACTTGACTATTTCAGGACTCTCTCCTATGATCACAGTTTTGTCTGCCTCCCATTTCTGACTTTAAGAGTGGTGACCCTACAGAAGATTCCTTCTAGACAGATCAAGAGTATCAGCACCTCCCTCAGACATTCACTGCCCTGTGTAGCAAAGCATCCCCTGTTCTGTGCAGGGATTACAAAGTTGTTCCACAGCCTCAGTGTGGCTCAGACATACCCTTCTGAAGAGCTGCATCAGACTCCTGCAGTAAACCACCACATTTTTCATGTGATGAAGATGGTCCCAGTTCCTGTAACTTCCATAGTGGGGTGGTGGTTCACCATCACGCCCAGTATGAGTTCTAGGGTCTGATTCTAGAAAGATAACATTCCTTGAACTCATGCATAAGTTATTATTCCAATTTCCATCTTGCAAAAGCAGAAAGTTGTCGAGAACTGCTGCAGAATCATGGGAAGCAGGAACTCCCTGCAGCTGAAAGGCAGCATTAACTACAGCCAATCTTTAACTACAGCCTTGGCTTACATTTGTCTGGTGTATTCTGAGAGACTCTCCCAGTCAAGGGCTTCACTCATTTCCACACGTAAAATACTCCAGTATTCTATGCAGGCAACCTCATTTTGCATTCCTCTCGTTTACCTCTATTTCCTGACAAACACGGAAAGGGAGAACATGCATCTTCCTTTTTGTAACCATCTTGTATGGCTTTTGGAAAGCGCTCTTTATGGTACTTTCTCTTCAGGCAGACCTATTTCTTCAGTCTTTCCTTGCAGTTATTCTGGAGCTTTGACTATCTGGCAGCCCTCTCCTCAGCTCATGGGCATCCCTTGAATAAGCTCTGCCAGTTACACGTATGTCCTTCGTTTGCTACAAGAAAGTCAAAGTACTTTGTGCGTTGTTAGTTAAGACCTTAAATGCATGACATGAAGAGAACCTAGAAAGTGCCCTGCTCTCCAGAGCACTTCCGAAGAGAAGGCAGTTAGTAAGCTTAGAAGGTAACACAGGACTAAAATTAAACATCCATTTTTGGATGAGGCAATTTGGGAGAACCTAACAGGAAACATGTGCCTCAATCTGGGTGTTTCTGTGGGGAATGGTAAGGCTTCAGCCTCACAGTGTGCCTTCACAGAGCACCAGTTTCATGACATTTACACTCCTCCTTGGGATGCAATCCTACAAGCAGAAAATACAAGGTAAGGGCACTGCACAGAGGATGACAGGAAACATGCAGAAGTGCAATTTGTTTGGGAAGTTGCAGGATCCTTTCTTCTACATACAGGCACCCGCTTTATTCCAAGGATCTTTGTTGTGTCCAAGTATAAAAAGTCAAGGTCAAAAGACATTCTATAAGCAGTGTAAGAAACAGCTCCTGATTCTTGTCTGTGCACTATGTCATGGTAACTGCAGGTAAGTGTTAAATGCTGCCCAAGACGACAAAACAAAAGATGAAACACCATCTTGAGCTGCAAATTAGACTCCTTTTATTAAACGTTAACTATACATTTGTATCTTTCAAAAATATTTTAACCTGAACAATAACTGACAGGTACAATCAACTATTTAAGACATCCTCCCTTTCAGATTCATGCATTTTTTTTCCCCATTAGTCTTTCCATCTAAAAATATTAAGCCAAAAATTTGGGAGGATTATAATTTTCTGACAGTCTTTTCCTTTACTCTTAAACATCTATCACACTTGAAAAATGTACAGGCATACTGTATGTTATTAGACAAAGAACTTCAAAGCAATGGAGTTCTGAACATGAAAACTGTAAGGACATTGGCTTTTTTCATTTTAAGGAAAAAATTAAAAAAATTCTACCTGAGAAATTACCCCTTATGATGTAACATTTACTTTACCGAGTAAACAGCATGACAGGTTTTTACATCTCTCTTCTTAATTAGGCAAAGCTAAAGAAGTTACCACTCCAATTGACGAGATAGCATGACAAGCTATTGCCAGAAGCTAAATAATTTACTTCAGTTCTTCAGTGGCAGGAGACTGCTGGAACCAAAAAGGATTGGCAGGAGACAACAAGCAGCATTCTCCAGGACAAAAAAGCAGGAATCCCCAGACCACATCTGGAGTAGCACAGAAGTAGGACTGCCTTGTGGCTGTAGCTATTTCATCTCTCCAGAACTGTACACATCTGTCTGTGGGTAGGGAGGCTCTACAGAGGGACTTAGACAGACTAGATTGATGGGCCGAGGTCAATAGTATGAAGTTCAACAAGACCAAATGCTGGGTCCTGCACTTGGACCACAACAACCCCAGGCAATGCTACAGGCCTGGGGAAGAGTGGCTGGAAAGTTGTCCAGCAGAAAGGGACCTTGGGGATCTGATTGACAGGCAGCTGAATATGAGGCAGCAGTGTGCCCAGGTGGCCAAAAAGGCAAATGGCACCCTGGCCTGTTTAGAAATAGTGTGGCCAGCAGGACCAGGAAGGTGACCGTGCCTCTTGTACTCAGCATTGGTGAGGCCACACATCAAATACTTTATCCAGTTTTGGGCACCTCAATACAAGAAGGACATGGAGGTGCTGGAGTGTGTCCAAAGGGCAGTGAAGCGGGTGAAGGGCCTTGAGAACAAGTCTTATGAGGAGCAGCTGAGGGAACTGGGGCTGTTTAGACTGCAGGAGGCTGAGGGGAGACCAGGAGACCTCATCACAACTGCCTAAAAGCATGTTGTAAAGAGGTAGGCACTGGTCTCTTCTCACAAGTAACTGGTAACAGAACAAGAGGAAATGGCCTCAAGCTGTGCCAGGGGAGGTTTAGACTAGACATGAGGAAGAACTTTCCCACTGAAAGGGTTGTCAGACATGGGAACACGCTGCCCAGGGAGGTGGCTGAGTCACCATCCCTGGATTGGTTTAGAAATCGTCTAGATTTGTCTATTGGGAATATGGCTTAGTGCTGGACTTGGTAGAGCAGGGTTAATGGTTGGACTTGATGATCTTGAAGGTCTTTTCCAACCTAAGTGATTCTAGGATTACACAGCTGACAACTGCAGATCACCAGGATGCAGACACAGACCCAACCTACCTCTCTACCCAGGGAAAGGTGGAAGAGCCATGACACACAGATACTCTTTCTGCTTTAGCAAGGAAAGAGCAGATACAGGTTTGCTACAAGTAAACATGAGCTCCATTCAGTACCTGGAACCTGGTTAACAAGAACTCCTGGTCTGTACTGTACACTATAGTTGCAACCCACTAGCAGCCTAGTACCCTTGTCTGCCCTGCATAGGACTGGAAAAAACTTGGAAAAGCATGCTCATACAAAAGCTATTATCCCTCTCCAAAATACGGAAGAACTCTTACTTCGCTGACCAAAAGCACAAGCAGCAGCAGGAGGGAGCTATCAGGCATCCACTCTCTTCCCATCCAAAACCTAGTATTACACTCACTTGCAGTTTGATGAGTTTGATACTGCCAATTTGATGGAACAGTTGGTGTATGTACACACTTCTACTTAGTCTTAGAGAAAAGAGCTGCAATTCTCTGAGATCTCTTTTCTGTGAGCCCCTGTTAAACAGAAAGCTAACAATACTGGCATTTCTACCTACTTGTTAGAAAGCAGGGACAGCTGTAATACTCTAAAATCTGCTCAACACTCTTAAATGGAGAAGTGGGCACAAAAACCCAGAATATTTACTTCTTTATGGGAAAGATATCTGTGCAGCATACACCTTCATGCTCTTAAAAAAGAAAGGAAAAGGAAAAAAAGCAGGTAACATTCCCTGTCACAAATGCCTGTAGTGGTGATGGCTCATGGAAAATCCAACTACTGTTTGATAGTGTCTGGTGCAGATAGCTAGTTACTCCTTCCATTCACTTAGCATTATGCCATTACCAAATACCTGCTACATGTAAACAGGTGGGTGACACAGGTTCTGTGTCACAGAAACATTCCACTCCCAAGAGCAACCTGGTGCGTATCACAGGGTTGTACCAATCTGCAATCAAGCACATCTCAGGTACTCATAACTCTGATGTTTAAAATTTGAACTTTTCACAGCATCTCCTCTGAGGGAAGAGGAACTACTCTGGCATTTTTCCATCCTATCCCTCTCTTAAGTTTGAGAAGTGAGCAGTCCCAAGGTTTTGGTGCTCCCAGGAAAGTTTAAGCCACCTGGCTGCTGTTTACTCTTAAACTGCCCATGCTTACTGCAACATTTCCTCTCTATTCCCTTTGTGCAGCTTTTCTTTCAGCTTCCCTTCTCTTCAGTTGCTTTTAGTCTTCTCCTTTAACTACCTGGAAAATGCAGGATGAAGATGAAAAAAATACCTGTTAAGCAAAAAAGAAAAAAAAAGGGAAATGTCTCCTTAGGAAACAGGAATTTACAAAAGGTATGGAAGTTGATGTCTTTGCGAAATAGGAAAACACAAACTGACAGTTTCAAATAAAGCTGGTGTGCCCAGCTAGAAGTCAGGTGGTCAGTAGACTTGAATGACATCATCCCACTCATCAACAGGCCAGACACCATTGTAGTGCACATTGGGTGGGGAGCTCTTCCAGTCCCACGTCTTCACAGGAACCTTCCAATCCGAGCCATAGTTGGCTTCAACATACTGAAGGGTTTCACAGGGCACATGTACCTTGAGTTCTACAAATTCAGTCCAGCACAGAGTAAACTTTGGAAACAGATACCTGTGTCACAACAAAAACACACGGTCACTGGCAGAAGACTGACATACATCTCTAAGTAAGTTCACAGAGAAAGCAAACAACTGCAGCAAGTTCATTTAACTTCAAGTAAGTCACATTTAACTTCTTATTTATTTATTTATTTATTTATATTTCATAGCTTTCTATCTATGAGTTATGATTTACATACTGGACAGGGATGTTTTTAGAAACAGTAATTTGTCACATGTTCTTAGGAAGGAGCATTTCTAGTTCCTTTGCTGCTTATTCTCATCTTTCTCTGCCACCTATAGAAAATAACTTATTCCTTGTCTCTACCTTGCCAATTACAAACTGGATTTGACAGTTACCTCACTTAGAAGGGTGTCAAGAGGACGTTACATGTTATTTGGCAGGGAAGATTTTGACAAAAGCAGCACTAAGTACTTTATTACGAGTCAGGGCTTTCTTGAAAACAAGTTTTTACCTTCTTCAATCTTACCAGAGCAAGCACGTACTTCCCTTCCATACCCATGTTTAAATATGGTGTCAGACCCGGAGCAGCTGCAAAGAATTAAGATACAGCTTCCACCCTCTACTTCCTGAAACCATCTCAGCCCATTCAAATTCTGTAAATAATTTATTTTACCAATCCAACCTTGTTCTGTACCTGCTGCTTTCTGTAGGTTAGCCAACACAAGCCCTGCCTATATACTGGCATATACTGACATAAGGTAGGTAAATTTCACAACATCCTATAGGAGCACAGTGTCAAGAGTGATTGTGTTAAACAAGTAAATACCAAAGCCTACATGCTATTCCTGCAGAGGATCACCCCCACTTCCTAAGCTGTGATGTCTTCCATGGAAAAAAAGTAACCTTAAAATTCCTTTTCACAGGTTAAAATTAAACCATAGGCACTCAGGCCTTTTGAAACAGAAGGTTAAAAGATTTCTGCAGTGCATAAATTATAAACCACACCTGTTCCCCTAAGCATAAAGTTAATTTTACTTCTAGGGGCCGAGCGGACAGTCTTAGAAAATAAAACAACCTTGCTTTTTTGCCTTAAATGGAAGGAGAGAAAAAAAGTCATCACACACTTTTGGATACATACCCAGAGACTACTGATTAGCACTAAATTAAACCAAAAATCTAAAAAAATGGTAGCTATCAAGGTGGGAGGGGGAGGAAGGAAAAAAAAAAAAAAAAGGAGGTAAAGAAGCTTTATTTGTGGATCTATAATCATCAAGATATTATTCATCCATCTGAACTGTAGTGGGCATGCACACACAAAAGCTATCAGCAAACCACTGAAATAATGTATGTCCAGAGAGTGAACTCTGAATAGTAATGCTAAGGAGAATTTAACTAATTTGCAAGTTAAGAAGTTGTTGGTAATTTCACCAAAATAATTATTTAACTATTATTAAAACCAAATGTTTACACTCACTCATGAAAAATGTAGCATTTGGTGACACTTTGTCATTTGCTCATTCCAAGGGGCTGGAATAAAGTTACATTCTCTTGTACTTACTCACTGCTCACGATTATTTTGTGCAATTCCAGTCTCATCAATATTTGAAGATAAAAGTACTGAAAAGATTTTACACTTACACAAAGTCCGCTATGGTAAGAACCTATAGAATTAACTCATTTTAAAGATTCAAGCACACAGTATAGATTTGGTTCCTAAATTCAGGTTTTTAAAATATTTATTCTCTGCTGAAGAAGGCAATTGTAAAGCCTTAAATTGTTTTAAGCAAAAAGGAGGCCTCAACTGCTGTAACTCCAAGACAAGGTAAGGAGGATGTACATGCTGGTTGTGCCTGCAATGCTGAGGATGTATTTGTGTGCATGAAAATGCAAACCATGCAGCCAGAACTGTAAGGTTTAGAAACCAGCTCTCCAAGGCAACAGAGACTAAAAATTACTGTCAAAAATATTTTTGAGATAAATGCTTACATTCTTCATACTTTTATTTAGCAAGATGTGTAGAATGTATGCCTGTGCATATATTCAGGTTTCTAAAGAAAATGTTTTTTACCCTTAATCTTAAAAAACATAATTAACTTGGGAACAGATCTTCCACATTTATCTGTGATGATCCAGTAGCAACCAGTATCTCTTGTGGGTACCACATATGAGATTCTTTCAAAATTGTTAAAGAGGATTTAGGATTCATCATGATCACACAATCACCTCTCTTTTGACTGACCTTCTTCCGACCGTTCAGGTCAAGCATGCTCAGTCATCACCTCTCACAGTTAAAAAGCTGTGATCTGTTTTCTCTTTCTGAGAAGGTACCTGAATAAAACATATCTGGAATTATTTGGCTAAGCATCCTGAACTGCCATGTTCTCTCAGGGCCTTTATAATGGTAAAACAAAGCAGTTTTCTTGCTTCTTTTCTGTATGGATTAAGTACAGTGAGCCAATCCTAAGAAACACCAGTTCAGAATTAGAGGCTTCCTTATGCCACAATCTCATAGGAAATAAATTCTTACTGATCCAGAAAGCCATGTTTGTGTACTTTGAAAAAAGCTACCACCAAAAATAAGTACTAGGCTACAAGAAAATGAAAGTGTTTTATGAAATCTGGAGTTCCAAAAGACCTGTAATATCCTAGGATACAGGAGCAGAAGCACAGTACAGGTTCACATCTACCTTCTGTTCTCATGCCTTAGACCAGTTCTACCAAAGGGGGGAAAACCAGCTCTCAGGTACCCCAGGTCTGATGCTACAATGGGATTTTGGAAGAGCATGTCAACTCCACTGGCATGGAAACAGATACTGCAATTTATACACAACAGGAGCTAGAAGAAAAGGCAAAGAATTTACTGGCCAGCTTCCTCCCCAGAATACATCACAGAAAATCCTTCAAAATCTTGTACAGAAAACCAGACATCAAGCCCACTTTGGAAAAGTATGCAATTGTTGCTGTATTACTGCTGAAAAATACTCTGAAACATATCATTTTCTGCAGGAATATTCCAAAAGCTCTTCCTATTTCTAAGTGTGCCTTTTGACTCTGGTTATCAAAATAATTTCCCCAAGCTTTCTTTATCACTTCAGAACAAAGATAACTAAGACAGGATTCAGACATTAACACCACCTAGATGACAGTGCTCACTAAGTTCCATTAGTCAAATATAAGCAAATACGGTTCAGGCAAAATATGAAAGATAATTAAAACCTATAGAAGTCAGCAAGGGTTTCAACTAGTCTGCAACTGTCTTTTTCTGACTAAAGGTGGATGATGGAAAGAAACAAATCTAGTTATCAAAATCTATAGTGTTTGCTGAGTAGATTAGGAAGCTGTTATACTTACTTGATGATTTAATACTGAAAGGTATGAAACAAGAAGGTGGACTCCTATTTAAAATTCCATTTTCAGAACACAAACACCAAGGTCTGCAGTAGTTATCTATGCTGCTGTCACAACATTTGAAGTCAATAAAGTATTCCACATCATTAAGACAAAATCCAATCCTATAAGGTTTACTTTGCAAGGACAGTTGAGCTTTCTGCCATAACGCTCAGTCATCAAGACAGATGCCTAAGGATTAATTTCTTACTGCAAAATTAGTTTGTGCAGCAAACATAGCTTCAGAGACTTCTTTCTTATCTTAGCTGTTTATTTAACTCAGAGTTTGTCACAGTCCAGATAAATTCTGCTTGATACATGATGTGCCAGCATTGCTTTCAACATAAAAGCATGACAAAATTCGTGACAACCTCATGACTGAACTGACATTTAACAAGCCCAGCATCTCTCCAGTAAGTACTGTTCTCTATTTCTCCAGTCTCAAAGTGCAAAATCTCCACTGCTTTTCCTCTGACAACTGCCTTTCCCCCCAAAATGCATAGACTTTGCTAGACAACAGCACACAAAATGCCAAAACTAAACACTAACTTGTTTAATTTCTTTCCTACTAGAGGTACAAATTCAGTTCATACTTAAATTTCTTGCCCGATTTGGCCTGAGTTCCTCCATTCCATATGTGGTCATCCTCTTCATAGAAGAAAAAAATATCAAGTTTCACACCATCTTCTCCCTGGAAAGAGAGTTCCAAGCTGTCTTCTACCTGTAACACAAGAATACACACTGTATATCCTCACAAAAATAGAAGCGTAATAATGTCTGCAGGTTTCAGGAAACAAATGTGTTCTGGTCAGGTATGCAGAGTGACTCCTATCCTAAACTGCAGAAAATCCACTATCACTGGTATCGCTGGTTTGGGGTGGTTATTTGGTGTTTTGAGAACACTGGAAGTTTTTTGCACCACAGTGGGACTACCATCTTGTTCCTCTTTTGCTTCACAAGCTTCAGCACCATTTCCCTGTCCTCTACCACAAGCAAAATAACCTCAGTGAACAGACACATGATTAGTAGATGTTTTCATTTAACATGCTTCCTCTATCATAAAACACTCACCGGAACAATAAATCACCTGCAGTGCAGCTGAAATTTCATATTCCTGTAATTTACTTCTGTTCACTATCATTATGCAGCCTACCCTCTAAAAATGCTAAATAAAGATCTATATAAGCTAACAATGAACAACCCAATGCCCACCTCAAGCCATCTTTCCCTTTCTGCTAGTTTTACATACAGGAATACAGATAATCTCAGAGCTATCACCAATCCTTCCATATTATGAGGCCCACCCAACCTCGTAAGACTAAGTTCTACCTTGATTCTTCAGTTACCCTAAATACCACTGACACAGCTTATACCTCTTTAAAAACTTACTAAAAACGTCTTCCTAGATGGAACTCAGACTCCCCAAACAGGGTAGAAGCCATTCAGAAGGGTTATTTTCTCACACACAGTCCAAGAGAACACACAAGAATCAGTAAGATTATATGGTTAGGTAAAACCATAATAAGTAAGTATCTGCCACGGAGGCTTCAGATACCATTCTACCTAAGGAATCTGTAGCTGTACTAAACTTGCAAGCCTACAAAAAACCACATGAATCAAATTGCTCATTATCTATGTACCTTGCCAAATTTGTGCTTCAGTGATAACCCTGCTTTCTGAAAGGCTGGAATGATATCTGCTTTGTAGTCTCTTATGAAGACTCCCAAATCCACATCTTTGCTGTGAGGAATGACATTGCACTGTCTGTACCAGCCTGAGGAAATAAAAAAAAAAAAATTAAAAAGAAAGGAAAGAAACAACCTAGTTAATTCAGGAGAATGAGAAAGATATCAGTAGAAAAAAAGGAACACAAAAATGGACTGTCATAAGGTCACTAGGCAGAAATCTTCGAATGAGGCCATAAACAAGATTTCTGCCTTTGTACAGTACAAAATGAACAAATATTGAAGAAAACAAATCCTACTGCACTCACAGACAGCCCTTTCCTCCAGAAAGCCAAAGCATGAGAGAGAAAACACCCTTTTAAAGATATCTTCAGTTGCCTAATCTAAATGTCCATATAGAAAAAATATTCTTCACCTGGGCCCAAATCTAACAGTATAATCAATGAACAGTTACTACAGCTGTGCTTTTACTTTGAAACTATTCTTTTAAATAGTATCTGAGACAGTAATCATCTTTCCATCACTACTGCAAAACACTAAGACAGGAAGTGGGACATGCTTTTGTCTGTTTCATTAAAGAAGCTTCTAGTAACTGTTCACTCAGAAAACTACATTCCCAAGGACTAAATAAATACAAATCAAATCTGCATACACATGAGTTTTCACAACCTGTTTCAACAACAAAAGAATCTTCACCAGCTATAAGATACTACTTCCATCTTCAGTAGAATTAAACATTTACAGTACCTACTCTCCTAGGCCGGTATTTTATAAAAAAGATGTGTTGTAGATAAATAAACTGTATTTTTTAAGTCAGTGATCAGCACCAAATTGCAAAGGAAGAAAAATCAGATAAGAGTTTACATGGACAGCAGAAATATGTGCCAATCACTGTGTTTTCCAAAGTGCATTTCGGTAAATTCCAAGTCACACAGCTTAGGGAACTGCCAATTGCTTTCTAAGCAGTGATCAATACAGCATGAACAACAACTTCAAAAGCTTCACTGGAAATTTGCTCAACATCTCCAAGGCCCAGGTTTCTGAAGAAAAAGCATTTTGTCAGTAGCAAAGAAGGCCTACTTCAAAACAGCTAATGCCATATTTTACCTCCCAACCTAGTACATGTAACCTGAGCTGACATCACAAGCAATAGAGGACGAAATGTTTAAAATTTAGAATTAGTTTAAAAATGCAACATAACACAAATGTTTTACCAAGGCATGTTCCACTGCTCAGCCAGAACTTTACTCCCAAGTTATTCAGTGTCAGGACAGCCATATGGAGCAAGGATTTTGCTTTTTTTCTGAATTCCACTGCATCAAGAGAGGCATCATCAGGGTACAGCTGGAAGGCAAAGGAAGAGCAAGTCACTGACAGAGAGAAAACTTTTCCCTTTATTTTTCAATGTTCTAAGAAAAAAATACCATTAAAAATTTACTTCACTGATATCTGGGTAGTACCTATCTTCACAGAGACAGCCCAGTTTGAGAACATGCACTACAATAACAAATTAGCATTTAATCTCTGAAGCATCAATTTTCAGATTTTCCAACTGGCAGAATGTGAAGTCATAGTAAAACAGAGTAAGAATATAGGTATTAGGCTCTGATTCTCAGCACTTGGCAACAACACAGGTGAATCCCCAGATCTGCACAGGCTGAAGGCAATACCCAGGCTCCAGGGGGAAAACAGGGACAGAATCAGAGTCACTCCCAGCACATGAGTTTATTGGGCGCCACCAAGTGTTACAACTGGATGCCGACAAGTTCTACCACAGCATTAGAAACAAGTGGGAGCAGAAAATCGTGCCCATCTTCCATCTACAACTGTGGCAAGGTCTTCTGCTAATGCAAACCCCGAACCAACGCGGCACCCTGGGCAAACAGCACCGACTCAAAGAGGCACAATGCACCACTTATGCACTCTGGGGAAACTTCACGAATTACTTCATTATGCACTCTGGGGAAACAAACAGCTGAAATTAACTTTTCACCATGGATGCCAGCTGCTTATTTCAATATTAAAGCCGGAGCAAATCTCAATAAACCTCCCACAGCACGTTTTCTCTGCCTGTGGTGATTACTGTCTGGAGGTGTCAGAGCTCAAGTGGAGCATGCTTACAATTTCTGTCCTTCACAGGTGAAGTGACAACATACTGATTGGTACCCTTGGATACAGCAACTGTTACATGCATGGGGAGCTATGACCTACTAGACTGAATAAGGATGGACTTCCCTTCCCTGAGAAGTTCCTTCCCAAAGACCTCACATGACTCAAGAACAGAACCTCTAGTGTCCCCCCTTTTTTTCCCTGCCTTTCATGGAATCAGAGGTGGCTCAAATTCAATGAACTGACTCAACAATCCTAACTGTGGTAACACTCAACCACTTTATATTTCAGTCCTTTTCAAGTTAGGAAAAAATGCTCCCCATACTCCAGCAGGAAAAACTTCTACTATCTGTTTAATCAGGTAGCAATGTTTTAAAAATAATTCTCAAAAAACCATTAGTTTACATGGTCAAAAAGAAATGAAGTAAAAAAAAATTGGAATGACCGTATCATTTCAAATAAAACAAAGTGGGAACATGGAACTGCAGTACATGGTTCAAAATAATATAAAATTAAATATTACTAAAAACTTTGAGACTTGCCATAAGGAAAACTTACAATCACAAAGATACACAAGATCTTAGTCTTTTACAGGAAATCTATTTAATAGCAACAATGTGTGTGAACTATGGACAAGCTGGTTATCTCTTCAAAGTTCTAGAAAACGGAAAAACAATGCACTCACAAATAATGAAGACATTCAGTTTTATTACCACCTACTAAACTCTGTGGATTAAGTCTCAGGGGCTGTATTTAGCTTTATGTATGCAAACAGTCCCACCTAGGTATAAAACAGTGAACTGTTCGTAGGTTGGGTGAATCAGTGGAAACATACATGACATCTCAGAGACACTACCCGATCACCACTGACCTGAAAGAAAGCCCGAGCTTCTCTGTACCTACATTCAAGAAACCTAGACTGTGACATCTCCTCTAGAAAACTGGACGGATTTTTTGGAATATGAACTTTTAAGTCATCAATGGAAACAAGCTGAAGTTCTGGCCTGCGGGGAATGAAAGAGGATACATTACACCATTCAATTCTTTACAAACCACAAGCCACTTTTTCCTCTAGCTCAGGTTAAAATCTTAATCCACACTAGTGGCAGTGATTTCTCTGTTCAAATACACCCAAATGAAAGTGAAGAACTTCAACAAACACCTTATACACTTTTTTTTTTTTTTTTAAATTAAATTCTATGCCAATAAGTCCACAGTTAGTTTGTCAGATCACTAATTCCTTCACTGACTTATGACTTAAACAGAATTTATTCAGAGCTGTTGGTCAGTGCATTTGAAAATTCACGCTATTTATTTAGTTGCATAAGTATGGAATGCACTTAAGAGCCAAATTTTACTCTATATTTTGAAAATATTTGCATTCAAAATTTATCAACTGCTTAGTCTTTACAATGAATGAAATGTGATACTAACAGCTTACATAGTCAATGTTTAGGCACATAAATAGTACAGATTCCATGACTTAAAAGGAAGAAAGAATGGTGTCAATTTTAAGGAAAAACATAAGCAGTTTTATTTTGACCTGTAAAGTGTTTTTTTTTCCCTCTGATTTATAGCATACACTCATACCCTACAGGAACACTTTTCAAAGCCTAGTGGTATGTGCTTGGCTTTGAAAACAGTGACAAAATTTGCCATGATCTCTATTTCCTGAAATACAGAAATGTTACTAGAAGTATTGTTAAGTAAAGGCAGGCACTGACAGTAACTTTACCGATTTAACGCAAATTTTAAGCACAGGACTAAGGACAAATAACATCACCAATTCAAACATTTATGCAAGAAACATGTCCCCATATCATGTTAAGAGCATGGGTTAGCTGCACTGGTTGGCACGTCTCTGTGGTACATCACCTCTCCTTATTCATGTTCTCTAACACTGATTACTCAATGCATTTTTGTTGCTTTACCTTTTAATTTAATTTTCCATATCTGTATTAAACTTTTGGATACATATCATTATGAAAGAACACCAATTATCTATCAGCTAGTACTAAATAACTTGCTACTTCTTTCCCCCTGGGTTGACAGCACAGATGGCTATCAACATACTTCAGACTTTTAAATATATTAATGGTAAACCCCTGACTAGCTGAAGGTCCTCTGGTACATTCAGTCACCCTCACTCAGGACTTTTTTGACTTCTCTCACCTTTCTGGGTGCTTCAGCCTGGCTACACAGCAACTTCCTCTACAACAGAGTTCTTAATTTAGAAATGGTGGGAAGCTCTTGATTTCAGGTAACTAGAACTGGATTTATCTTCCTCACTTAATTTGCCCTATTTACCCTATTCAGGTAAATACTACTACTACTTAATTTACCCTATTCAGCCCTCAAAGTGAGGGCTGAACCAGTCACGATTTAAATTTTACCACCCAACTTTAGGAGAGAGTAGTTTTATATATACAGGAGAAATAATTTGTTTTGGCAATGCCATTATAGCTTCTTCCCTCCTCTGTTTTGAACTCACTTTTCATATGCTCCAGGGTAGCGACCAAAGTGGAGTTTCCGGAAAGGCACAAACTTTCTGTCCATATGTTGCTTGAGTCTCAGAGGGCCATGCCAGAGATAATTACCACTCCTCTCATAGAAGACCACCAGGTGAATGGCATGAGATGCCAGTTTAAAAATGTAGTGCAAGGGAATTTCAATCCCTGATAGGTCATCCATCCCATCCAAGCGTGGGTCCTTGTTTATAATCTTTAGCCATTGGAACCCCATTTTCTCAGCAGTTCTGAAAAGGCCCACCTATAAGGGAGAGGGAGAGACAGGAAGAGCAATAGAAGCTAAAGATTAGATAAAGCAAAATTGAACACTAAATGTTTATTGTTAACTGACACTATCCTGCATTTAAATTTTCTACTCACACTTAGGTACAGTCACAAGTTTCTAAGACCTTAAAGACCAGCAACCACAAGCAATTCCAGCAAGTGTATTTCTGTATCTTAAATTCTGCCCCTCAAACTACTCAATTACTCAAAGTCAGACTCAAATCCCAGCTACAAAATAGAACAAAAAAGAAATATTGTAAGCCATTCTTGGACTAGGGTTGCTCCTTGCCACAGCACCCTCTTCTGCATCCTCAAACTGCTCTCTGCATTTTTTCTTGTGCCGAACTTGGTGTTCAGAAGTCCTTGAATAATGATACCATTAATACAAAAACAATTACTACAAAATCTTATTCTATGATGTACCTAAGTATTTGTGTAAATCTCAGCAAAGGCTAAACATTGCACTAGGAAACAGGTTTTCATATTTCCATAGAAAAAAAGGAACAAAATTCCAGCTGATAACAAAAGACCCAATCATCATGTGAAGGTCTTTTAAATTACCCCCCTTAAGCTGCTTTATACAGGTATATCAACTTCTTTTCTGGATGCTATGGGTATTACCATTGAGCCACAAAAGAACAGGGAGATGGATTTATATTAGTGTGCTACCACACAACCTTACTGTCAGTTTCTTTAATTTCTCTGCAGCTGTGGATAAAACAACTGCCTGACCAGTTTCAGATGCCACCACCCTTCACGTACGCAGGACTCCTTCAGTAAAATAGTCACAGACCCACAGACCATTTTAATGTCTACAGCTTTTTTCTTAAAGAGGAATTTTTAAAAAAAGAAGAAGAAAAAAAAATGTTTGTCACTGATATATTTCCAGGTGACACTTCACTGATGAAATAATCTTGGATTCCATTTTGTCCTTCGTCACATGCTACACCTCTATTTTTAACACACTTAAAAATCTCCAAACATCAAATAAAGAGATATTAATACACCAACAAAATAAAATGGCGTTAAGTACATGAATGCACTAAAAAAATAATAAAGCAGCAGATTATTATAATCTTTCCAGCCCTGTCAAATCATTACCTGCATTTCCTCCTTGATAGATCCCCAAACCTGAGATTTATTACAGCTGTATCTACATTACAGGCTTAAGGTTTTCCTTCTTAACAGACCCCTTTCTGCTTTCTTTCTGGCATGACCTCTTACTGCAAGTGTTTATGAATACTGCAGACAGCTTCCAAAAACTCTTAGTTATCTGTAAATTACTCTTACTGTATCCAGGCCCTTTTTACTTTTAAAAATAGTTTCATCTACCAATATCTTTATAAGATGTCCACAACAGTAATTCAGCAGCCTTTATACAAACACGAAAGCATTATGTCACAAAATCATAGATCAGTTGAAAGCATTAATATACACAAATGTGAACTGAAGGCACTTACTTCATGTTTCCATGTTTTGTCCAGTAGTGCAAATGTAGTAAAGTCTCTTGGAGCACAAAAGTACTTGCATTCTGGACTGGGGCCACCAGGAGAACTTCTGATCTGTTCAATGTCTTTATCAACCAGTCCCAGAATCAAAGGATCGATCAAATACACTGGTATATTGTGACTGGATATTAAGCCTAGGAACTTATTGACCACATGCTGTTTGACAGAAGATAAAATTAGACGTTAAAATACCATCTTTAAGCATACAAAGGCTAATACATGAGAACTCTTCAACAGAAGGAAAAAACCCAACCCACTGAGAGAAGGAAATCTTATCTCCCAATAGATTTTTTGAGTGTGTGTTTTACTTCCATGAAGAATCACAGAAATAGAATTTTTCTCTTTGAGAAGAACAGGATGTTCTCAGGCTTTCGAGGTCTCCAAAATTAAACTCAAGATTCTTTCCAGTTCTTGGCTGAATTGCAAGGCACTTGAATATCAGGGATTATAGGATGAGATGTGATGAATATGTGGGTGCTGAGGAAGCTGGCTGATGTTATTTCAAGGCTGCTCTGCAACATCTTGAAAGGCTGTGGTAATCCTGAGCTGTTTCTCAAGTCTAATAAAAAGGAAATCTCAAGCCACCTTCATAAAAGAGTATCTGGGGAACTGTGGTCCCCAGGAAGCCTCTAGAGAAAAGGCCCCTGGAAAGTCACATCCAAGTATATGAAAGACCAGGATGTGACTGGGAAAGCCAGTTGAAGGCAAGCTGCACCTTATCACACCAACTGCCTTTGAAGAAGTATGTGGGCAAGCTTGAGCAACGGACACTGTTCCCACCTTGACTTTAGCAAGGCACTTGACCCACTGCCAAGCAGTAGCCCCAGACCTCAGGCACAATGACTGCTGTGTAGGAAAAGCAATTCAGTGATACAGTAAGAAGGGAGTGGTTCACAGCCTTTGGATATGAGTGTAGCCAGGGCATTCAGGTATGGCCACACTGCATAAGCTGCAGCAAGAAAGCCCTGTGCCTGATGAGAGGATTTATCAACTTGACTCAATGCAGAATTTTAATCAAGTACATTTAAATGTCAAGTACATTTAAACGTGGCACACAGAAGATATACAGCAATCATAGCCAACCTGCTATTAAAAATGTAGCTAATGTATTTAACTGTAACAGCTAAATTTAATTACTTTAGGTAGTGTTCTAATATGAAAGAATATTTGCCTAGAACAGCACTATCAGACTTTCTGTCTATTACAACCTCAAGGACTGTAGAAGAGGGGCAATGAGGCAAAACAGTGGCCTACTGCCCAAGCTACCTGCCCACCAACATGACCCTGGGTTTCTAACTGAAACTGTAATGTCGCTCCTCTCCAGCTGCTCAGTCTGTTTCACCAGAATCCAAGGCCAACTTCCAACTCTGGCACAGGCCTTTGGCTTCAGAAAGACATAAAAACACGAATGAAGAGAGAACATGGATCAACGAAGTGAATTTAGGCAGCAGCACTACATGTGCTGCACCAGCAGAAGCCAGGCCAGCTTCCTGGTGATTTCAGCTACACAGAGATCTAAGTGTCAGTGATGTAGGAGCATTATCTCTGTAACTAACACCAGCAGACCAGACTGATTAACAGGTAGCAGGTCCATGCAAAAACATCTATTTTTTCCCCCATCAATCCTCCAGGGAAACAAATGCTTTTAGCTGAAACTTCCATAATCAGTAGAAAGACATGTTAATGATGTTAAGAAGCTAAGAGAAATATTCAAACACAGTATTTCACACCCATCATGCAGAGAATCTGAGGAACGCTTGGAGTGCAACAGGTCTAAGGCAGGACTGTAGAGCATTCTGCTTAGATACTAATGATCCTGCAACATCAACTTAGAGCTTAATGAGAACTCTGTCCACAGATTGGCAGACTGGAAAACCACTGCCACCATGTCCCCTAGCACCTTGTAGGTTCCATGAGGTGACACCTCCAAGAGTAGAGAGACATTCCTGGAGAGAGCAAGCAGATGTCCACAGAGATGTTGGTTTGGATTACTCTCAAGAACAGCTCTTAACTAGAGCACCTTTCTTCTTCCGCAGCAGAAACCAGGCATTTAAGTGGCTATTTTACTAGCTAGCAATATTACTGTAACTACATCTGAGTGAAAAGCAGCCAGCTCCCAGGGCATCACACTCTTTAACCATCTGTGCTGCTTTCCCACTGGGAGATCTGTTAACAAAAGACTTCTGTAGAAGTGTTTCCAAACAAATGCTAGTGACAAATATCATAACTGAGCTTCCAATTCCCTAAGGCCAACATGGTATTTTGGTTGCACTCAATCCTGCAAACCTGAAGCAATGAACCACAAAAAATATTACATTTCAGGTACATAATGGCACTCCTAACACTGCTCCTGAACACTGGAATACAACAACTGGTGAATGCTGAAATGTGGGATTTTCCTGCTTGTGAAGAGCTTCATGACCCAGTATAAGCAAGAAACACGAAACACTGGGCAGCAGGTTAAATAACTGGAGGGGTATTCTGTGACCTGAGTCCTGCAGCTGATTCTTTTACCAGGCTACTGACTGTCCAACAAGCTGCACGTCAAACAAACCCATCTTTTCAGTTCTCAGTCTGAGAGAACACACAAGTCTGGACTAAAACTCCTATATTAAAAAGAACATCTTTTCATTCTTAAATTTTTAACAACACTACTGAGGGCTGCTCAAGTAAAGGAATTTCTCAATTCCATTTTAAAATTCTCTTTTAAAACACTTCAGAACTTTAGCCATTGAAGAAAGTATCTTTCAGTCATCAATACTAGAAAATCTCCCATGAAGAGGAAAGAGAAGTGTACCCTGAGTTTGCAGTTCTGTACGAGTTTCTGAGACTTGCAGAAGACCTACATACACCAGTGACATTGTACATACCCATCTCGTGCTGTCTTGGCCTGAATGGCTTCCTCTGACCTTGGAAAAAACTGCTCCATTCTAAAAATATCAAAGAAGGGAATAGGTAAAGAGAAAGGAAAGAAGTTAAGTCTCAGTTCAATTCCTGCTTAGGGTTTATTAACAGGGTATTCAGGGTCATTTATCCAGTTAGCACTTTATAATTATGGCTGTGGTTGTGTCTTCAGTCACTCAACCACAGTACTGAACGTGAAATGATAAACAACTGCTCTGGCTCAGTCCATGTGGGAGGGCAGCACAAGCCTTGGGGACTTCCAGATATGCATGGATTGCATGATCAGGCCTCAAGTTTCTAAGTCAACATGCTGCTAAATGTAGAATAGGAAGATGACAAACACTGTTAGGCAAAAAGCACTGGGGAAAAGACAGCAGGACTGTGCCTCAGGCTTTCCCAATGTTATCCTAGAGAACTACATTTGAGACAGTTTATTCATATGATGAAGCCAAGGCAGTTGTTGGCTCAGCTCTTAGCATTTCAAAAGGATGAAGAATTTCTTATTCTCAGCCCTGTTGCTTACAACCTGAAACTATTAAGAAAAATGCCAAAGGTTTTGGTTCCACCTAGGATGAAGACTGCCTGCATTTGTTAAGAATATCCTCACCAAACGAAAGCAAACTTAGGAAACATGATACCTGTGTGGTTTTTCATGAAAATACAATTAATTCCTTTGTTTGATTTAAATGGCAACTGCAAATTATGAGCAAAGTGTCTAATTCATTTATCTATTTTTTCATTATGGAAAATCACACTCAATAGGTGGTATGAAAGTAGGATTTGATCTGTCATATCTAGAAAATCAGGAACATTGAATCGCAAAGCGCTGGGATACCTGTAGGAAAAGATGAGGTTTATTTAAAAGAAAAAGGCTGAAAAGCCTGCAGCTAATAAATGCTGCATTCCTTGTTTCTTCAGTAAAAACCCTAAGATAGGCCTTGGTTGGAGCTCACTGTCAATAAAAGACAGTTACCAGCAAGAGCAGGAAGGTGGCTCAAGCCTGCAGCTGAGAACCCCGAGCGGCCACCGCGTTTCAGAACATAAAGAAGGGAGTTTGGGGCTGACAACTGCGGTCTGACCGCTGCCGACCTGCTCGGGCTCCCCGGCCGCCTCCTGTCACCTCTGCGGGCCACACGAGGGACAGAAACGCTGCGCAAGGAGCCCAGGGCAGCCGGCGTGACACCGGGATGCTCCCGAGCGGCTGGGCAGGGCAGCTCCGCCTTACCTTCTGCGACAGGTAGAACTTGTAATAGTACAGCTGGAAGAGGAGGAAAACCAGGCTGGTCAGCGAAAGGAGCGCCAGAACCACGTTCTTATTGATCTTCTGCATTAGTCTTGCGGGCGATTTCCATCACCGGCTGGAAGCAGCGCCGCGTCGCT
>NW_009953332.1:2475177-2501780 GCF_000747805.2 Chaetura pelagica
CTTGCTGCGGGGTCACCAGGCGATGGAGGATCAGCCCGGCTCGGCAGAAGGGAAAACCACACCCAGGCTTCCCCCTCCATCAGGGCATCCAGACTGTTCACGAGTTCCAGGGAGGCGGGGTGGCAATGATGAACAGGTGTCTGTCAAACAAAGCGTCATGTTTATGACCTGTTACCGGACTAAAATATTGCTAAGGTAGATGCTCTTCCTGAGGGAACCGGTTAGTTTCTCCAGTCTGAATACAAAACAGCAGTAGCATGGGAGACTGCAGGGGGGAGGGAAGAGGATGTGCACATTAGCCTCTACTTGGTTTTTTTTTGCTTAGAGGATGGCTAAAGAAATAATCCTGTCAACCTCTGCCATCCATATTTGGTATGAGGAGAAGCACCTATGACTGGGATGATTTTGAATCATCCTTTCTGGAATTAACATCCCCTGCTGCAGTTCACACATCTCTCCATGAAAACAATGAAAGCTACAGTTTTCTGATCTATTAGAAACTCAAGGGAAACCTTCAGTTCCTCATTCCTTATTCTGAAGTTATTTTGACTTTGAAATACTACCAGTAATCAGTGTTTGGTTTTCTTTTAAATTCAGTCTCACTTTGGTCATACAGAAGAAAACTCCTGTTTAGCCACCCAACAGGATCAACTCCAGGGCAGAGAGGCTCAAGGAGTATTAAAGTCACCAGGCATACTATACTTAGCATTAACTGCTGGGCAAGACTACAGACCTTCAAAAGGTCTACTCCCCTGCCAAAGAACAAGACCCTGAAGTGGACTCCCTAGGAAAAAAGTAACTTCATAGGCTGCACGCATCCCTCTCCAGCTGCAAGTACAAACAGTGCACCAACTGCAATGAAGTATCACCAATATATTGGTAAGGACAGACACTAGCTCAGAAAAAAAAAAAGTCTAAAAAAAAATCTAAAGTGCTTAAGGCAATTCTTCATATCCCCATTTACTAAAAACAATTGGACTAGCTGTTAGCAGCAAAAATTTGACATCTGTGCAAACTATTATATTACAAACTCATCCTTTCAGGGTATAAAGTCACATTAATTTCATCTAGGACATCCATTAAACTAAAACTTGCAAATCACAAGTCACAGTATGAAATACTTAAGCCTTCTTTTAACTGTCAAAGAAAAATTACATTTTTACATTGTGCATATCAAATTTACCTTGCAGGTTGCACTACAACTTCCTCAAAAAAGAACTTAATTTATATGCTCTTATGTCAGGTTGGAGATTACTCATGGTTCGTTGTCATTACACATTAAATACTCGTAAACATTCCCTTTATTTCCAGAAAGGAAAACCTAAATAGGAACTGTAACTGAACACCCAAGGTCAAGCCAGTGACTGGGCAGCATGAACAGGTACTAGACTATTTCAATGTTCGTTTACCACAGTCATTCAGCAGAACAAGTCTCAAAACAAGAAGCATCTGTCATAACCTTCCTTTCTCTAAACACCACCAGGGTCCAAGCGTGCAAGCCTCACTCCCTCACATACCACTGAATTCACAGCAACTGAGCCCCTAGAACTGACAGTCAGGTGTTCATTGCAGTAAAAAGGAAATAAAGGAGGAAGAAAGATTTAAGATTACTACACAGGCTATCTGGATAACAACATCATGTGTACATAAAGTGTGAAACAGATTCAGGATGCTGTTCATTAAGAACCACGTCATGAGTACCGTCATTTCAAGACCCAAAACACTAAAATGGCAGAAGAAGGTACAGTTAAACAGGGAATTGTTTTGCACTTTCCTCTGCAAAAGAGATTACAATTAACTTTATTCACAATGAAAATATTTAGAGATGCTCAAGTTCCAGATATGAAATGAACACTTAACAGCTCAAGGGTCCTGCCAACTTGATTTCTCAAGAGGAACAAATCTTTCCAGATCAGGTATTAAAATTAAGAACAAAATTTAAGTTTTCCACTGAACATCATAACCAGTTTATTACGAGTTGTTTCAAGGAATTTCTCCTCCTCTTGAGAAATCTTGATGGACAGAAAGAACCCACTGATACTAACAAAGTATTAGATTATTAGATGCTCAAGTTTTATGGACTAAGAGAAAGTACTTTGGCCCTGTAGGAAAGGAGCCAATTCATTATGGACCTTACCAGCATGAATTTGAAACAGTTTTCAGGTGAGATTATGAAAAACTCTTTAGTTATGACATAGTTGATTCAAGTGTGTTTCTGAAAATTATTTCTAGTCTCCTGGACTTGATTAAAGGGAAGATAGTAGATTTAAACAGTCTATAATACACAGGTAATTCTCATTTAAAAGTCATGTTTTCCACGAAGAATATAACAAGTTGTTGTTTTTTTTAGCTCTCCCACCATTTGAATTATTTAACTATTGTTACTAAGCTTCCAAACTAGGAGCTGAGATGATGGAACACCCAGGCTCAACATTTCACTTGGTATGTGAATGAAAATATATCACCAGAGATCCAGAAACAGACTCTATGTTAGTTGTCAAAGCATTTGTTCATCTTTGAATTTTCATTGCCCTTACAAAATGGGAAGGTGTTCAATTGGAGGCTATAAAGAGATCCTTTAGAGTATGATCCTCTGGAAGTCAGTCTCTTAACAACATATACATGGCATATAGCTCAAGCTAGCAAGTTAAGAGTGGGATGGCTATATATAAAAGCCACACTTTTGCTGGATAAAGAAATAATGCATTTTATTGGACTTCCCTGCTTATCCAGAAACTTCCAGGAATCCTCACTAGGCTAGTCAAAACAGGTAGCATAAATGGGCTGGGCTCAGAGGGTACTGCCTTATCACCAGGAATTTAGGGCTGTTTCTCCTCAATGACAGCTTTGATACTGACATGGCTGCTTGAGAAGTCTTAGCCTGCCTTGAAGCTGGCTGGAGAGAAAAGCTGAAAGATCTTTTACATCCTGCCCATCCCCTTTTCTCTGGGGAGAAGGATTTAAACCAAAGTTCTGACACCCTGGTTCCTAGCTTTGCCTGCATCGCAGCTTTGCTATCAGCAAAGATTCAGTGATCATTTGCATTTGATGAACACCGTGAATTGTTGGTTATGACAATCCAACTAGAGTAATGCCACAAAAATGGCAAGGCAAGAGATGACCAAAAATTAGGAGCTTCTGAGTGAGCAATACCATGCTGTGGTTTTTAAAAAGCTTTGGATGTCTGCTTCTGAACCTCCTACCTGAAATACTTCCTACCTCAATGGCTGGCTATCATAATGCAACTTTCAATGAGGACATAAGAATGTTTTGAAATACTTTAAATTTTTACATTTTCTGTAATTTGTGATAAATAGGAGCAAAACTCTAAATATATTTAAATGAGTTACTCGTGTGAAATAGAATTATTTTGTATTAAAAAGAAAATCACAAACTGCTCTTACTGTTTCTTCGTATCAGGCTTCCAAATTCTTCTAATATTCTTTTGAAATTATACTGCTGTGACATTTTGCCAGGCCAGGCTACCAAATCAGTATTATTTCAAAATACAGGTTTGATATCACAAGTTGTAAGGGGAAGCCCACTAATAATAAAATATATAGTCAAGTCATTCATGTTCAGAGAGCTAAGAAAATGGCATTTGTTATAGTCTTCATAGAAAAATAATATTGATACCAAAATTAATATTCAATTCCATAACAAAACACTTAAATACAATATTAGAAAAGTACATAGTTACAGGTCATGATTTCTCCACTTATTTTTCAAATAGGCAACAGTTAGTTCAGTTTTCTGTCTGACAATCCTGTCTGGATTCACAGTAGGTTCCTAGCATTTTAGCCCCAAACCATTGCATTATCAGTACCCAGGTCTTAAACAGCAGTAGGTAGCAGTTTAATCCAATGCTCACAAGCTTCTGTGAGTAGCAGCTACACAGGAAAAAAAAACCCATTCAGCAAAGAAGTGTTTAACAGACATTACTAGGCAATATTGTTTAGGCTACTTGTTGAAGCACTCAATCCATTTTCACTTTTCTGGAGAGTTTTCACAGCACTTGGCACCTGCAATCCAGTACTCACTGTAAGCCCACCACACCAAATCTAAGGGAGAAAAAAATAATCAATATTCTGAACATTATAAAGCATCTACATCTCTCTTCTCCCATCCCACAACAGAACACAAAACTTATCCTGCAGCTACATTTGTCTTCTCTGTCTCTAGCCACAGCACTCTGTAAAACATTCTAATCACACAGAATCTAATTTTTAAGACCATAAAATCTGAGATGCTTCACAAAGTATGCTTTATGACCAAGTTTATAACCAAGTGTAAGATCTAATACTAAAATATTTGCTCCAAATTGGAAAATTACTTTGAAGAATAATGTGCTAGCAGCAAGTACTTAGAATGATAATGCAAAGCAGTACTCTCACTATGCTGCAGTGTCTGAAAGCAGTGTGCAGTTTTAGCAGAACATGGCAGAATTACATCAATGTAAACATAGTACAAAAACATGAAGCTTCAGAGGCACAAATGCCAATGACCTCTATTCTACAACTGAGTTATGTGAAAGAATGTATCTCCATGTTTATGAATAAATTTGAGAGCTGTAATTAAGTAGCTTGTCATTTTTATTTTAGATGTTGAAGCTAAACGAAGTAGTGTATATAAGACTACTACCACTAAGTACTAGGGGCTGTGTGAGACCCAGCCTACCAGGCTGAAGTGTGGTAAACAAGTATTTCCTTGGATGCCTTTGGAACTGACTTAATGAGTTTGCAATTGTGGAGAGACAGTCAAGAAGTGTATCCCAACAGTTCCGGAGGTGTCCTGTTCCCATATGTTGGAACGGATCAGTAAGGCAACTTGCTTAGTTAGCTCCAATAAATAGCCATTAAAGATCTAGACTCCTATTGCCAGTACATCTAACCAACCGCAGAAACTGTGAAATTTTCTATTCTTTTCCATTTCGCTTCCATGCCCAAAAGAAGAGTAACTTTAATAACTGGCCTAATCCCACTTGAAAGTGACCATGCTGTGTTTTCCATGGGCCAATTTAGGGGATGCTAGGCATTAGTGCCCAGGAAGCTGAGTTTTTACTATGAATTAGCATGCTAGCCTCCTCTGGATTCCCATGTTTTCCCAGCCCTGCTCCCAAAGTATGATGCATGTGATGGCACCTTATAAAGCAGCCGAGGCCTCCAAATCTAGTTACTTAAACAAATTACTTAAATCCTTACAGCAAAATCAGTAAGCAGTTCTAATTCTCTTCCTAATTCTCTTCCCATGCATTTTTCACAAGGTTTGAGTATTTAGAATTGCAGGAATTTTTCAATGAGTAGCTTTGGAGCCACAAAAAAAGTTACGCAGAGCAGTAAAATGACTGGTGAGAAAATCCCACTGAGCTTTTAAAGATCTGAAAGCAATGTTTCCCTCCTGTATTTGAGGGAAACATCTGGTGTTGCTGTCTCATGACTCCTGCTCTGACAGCTCACAGCACCTTGGCTTCCTATCTGCATAAGTTTAGGTGAACTATTGTAGCTCATCAGCTACTGGAATGTGCTGTTAATTGACTCCCCAAAAAACGTAATGACTTATTTACATAGCTAAGACATCCAGGTGCAGAGTTCTCCTGTCAGTGCTATTACAAGCACGACATGAAATGAAGAAGGAGAAAGTAAAACATTTTCAAAAATTATTAGTCCGACAAAAACAGTACTCCCAGTTTCCTCCTTTAAAAAGTGATTAAGTCTCAGTAAACTGAATTCACTCCTAGAAACTGAACAAAATTTTACAGATACTGACCATGAAGCCTGGTAATAATGGTTGGGTAAACTTTGTTCTGAAAGTGTGTAACAGCTCCTTCGAGTTAGCATTATAGAATGCAAGCTGACCTAAAACAGGCAGAAAACAAGTTAAAATACGTTTAAATGCTACTGCTAAGTAACTTTTTGTAAAATCGATTCTTCTCCAGGGAACAGTTTCTAGAACACACCAAATACACCCCATGTGACTGAGACATTCTCAGTTAGTAGCTCTGTCACATAGATGGACCCAGGTCATTTGACATCACAAGCACAATTACACAAACAGATCTGGACCTTATCTTCGTATAAAACAATATAAATTTGGAAATAATGTGCTGCTTTAGCATTGCTTCAACTTCCCACTGAATAGCTAACCAAGTTTTTAGGTAAACTTCACATGATCATAATTTACCTCCGTCAAAGTCGCAGTATACTCCTATTCTGTCTGGAGCAGGTAAATCTAGAGTCTTGGTTCTATTATTATGTTTTGCTGAAAATGTTGTTTGCAGCCAGTTGTTGATATGGATGCACCAGCTTGAATTAGTTTTTCCTAGCTGGTCAAACTTCCCCAGATTTTTATATGTTACTCCCACACTGTAGGATTTGCAGTCCTTCTGGGCTTTCACCTCCCAGTAATGCTGTCCACTTTCAAAAGCAGTGTCTCCTACCAAAAAGAATATATATAGTTGCTGTAACTAAGTGTACCTTACAATACCTGCTTCTTTATAGGCACCAGTGATGTCTTTTCTGTTGTATTTTAAGGAGAATGCTTAGAAATACAAAAAAACTGAACTGTAAGGAACAAAAAAGCTAATACGCAAGAAAATAAATATAAAATAGAATAATGAGACACTTTTTACTTACACTCATGGAGATTTAACATCAATTCACATTTAACAGCAGTGAATATCAGCAAGTAAGAGCTTTGCAATGGAGAGTAGACTTGAAGACACATATAGCACAAAATTCTGGTGTTATATAGGCAAAACCTCTGTGCAGGACAGCATCAAATATACAGCCTTGATGAGTCACAATTTTTCCCTCAAATTCTTACCTAATCTGCCCTTCCATAGTATTACCCATCTATCAGAAGAAAAAAGTTCACCTTACCCAACACTGTGTATGATTCACCAGTAAAATGATCTCTGCTGCTCCTTGCTGGGGATCTTGTGCCAACTGATGTCCTCTTTGGAGATGGTGCACCACTTCTAAGAAGAAATGAACCATTCAAGATTTGGATGCAATTACAGAAATGCATGATTTTTCCCAAGTCAATTAGGGTGCAAAAGACATGCATAAGCTATTGAAATGCCACATTAGTTCAGCCACTAAACAACTCTAACACTACGTAAGCACAAGAATCAAAAGAGAAGAGATGACAGCCAGGAAAAAAAAAAAAAAAAAAGCAGCAAAACATTATAAGAAGCAAGTTTGGAGGCAGTTGAGAAATGCAACATGAGGGGAAAAAACAAGATATGTGGCCTGTGGTTTGAATAAATGCCTGTGTTCTACATGTACTAGGCAGAACCTTACAGGACGCAAGTTTCTAGTTTTATGCAAAAAATTTATAGTAAGTCTTGTAGATCAGCTACAACCATTGGTTAAGTGTGACTTCACTCCCAATATTTCATGCAAAAATGTCTAATTTTCACTGGAATTTAAATATCAGTGAATGGGAAAATAACATCAGACATGTTAAAGATAGGTTTTCAGCACAAGTATGGCTTGTGTCAGCAGTAACTGAAATGCCAGGAAAATGTGTAAACCAAAGAAGAACGAAAGGAGTAAAACTGAGAATTTTACTTAAAAATACACACACTGAAGATGATACAAAACCCAAGAGCATATAATCTAAACACAATTTATACTAAAAAAAGATTAAGTGAGACTTTCAGAGTTTAACACATCACAACTCTCCTCAAAAAAAAGGGGGAGAAATTTTATTTCATATTAGCCCTATCAAAGACTTCAGAAAATTGTGCCACAACACATTGTGCTAAGAAGCACACAGCAACTTCTCAGGAGTCATAAAATTTAAGACTCTAATCCCAATCAAGAAAGGCTTAGAACTTCTGATCATACTTCACAAAAGCACTCTCAGCAAGAAATAGCAAAATAAATGAAGACACACTTCACTCTGCAGAATATTCTAATGAGCAATCAGTTGCACACAAGAATAATTTTAACTTAATGAGATTTTCAAACGTTTTGTTTTACCTTGGTTATGCAGTCAAAAATAATTCCTAGCAATTTAACCATTACACAAAATGAAGGCTACTTTCAAATTACAGTCAATAGGAAACCTCACTTGCCAGGAAGTCATATCTGTTTATTATTTTAAAGACAATCAGTAGCAGAGAATTTTAACTTCTCAGAAATGCCTAAGCAGTTTAATAGCACAGACAACAAAATTTTAAAGTATTAACATCTCTGAAATACACATGTGAGAAGCCATTTTAAAATCCTCATCCTCTGTAGTCCATCATACATTAGCCTTAGAAGAGTTATCACACAGATTTTCCTCTTCAACTTTCCCTTAACCACAATTTGTTACAGCTAATGGCTACTCAAATGTACACTAATACAGAGAAGTTTAACTTTTTTTCCTTTCTGTTTTGTTTAACACTGATTTCAAGTTTTCTGTAATTGCCCTAAAATATCATCACATAAAGGGCTAGAAAATATCCCTTTTACCTAATACCTTCATGAAAATAAAGTCACGTAGGAATCAAAAGCTGAGTGGTTTAAGCTGTCATCCAGCCAGAATCTCTGGCTCACCTTTATGATCAAGTTTGTTTTATTCCAGTTACAGAAATGTACAAGAAATCGCTGATTAAAAGATCATCTTCTTTAGCATCACCATTTAGCATATATATTTGCCAGTACTGATCAGAAGACAGCTAAGCTTCTAAATCACTTGCAAGAGTTACATGAAGGAGGTAAGTGTATATTATGCAGGTACACCACATTAGATGTTTTTGAATTTTGTTAACAAGCTGTAGTTTACTTACCAAATAAAAAGGTAACAAGTGGTAGCATGAAAAAAAAGCAAGGCCAAGAATTAAAGCATGATTTCAGGGGAAATCATCACTTGCAGATTCCATCCTGCTTCAAGTGCATCAAAGATCATTCACTCACACTTCCAACAAAAGCTGCTGAAATTTTTCTATTAGATTCAGTATAAATAAGTTTTGCAGAAAGCAATGTGGCCATTTAGAGAATCACCACAGGAGAAATACAGGTACTTCTCTAGTATTTTCTCAAAGTTAGGAAGACATTAAGAGGTCCTCAAAATAATTTATTTTGAGTCTTCTGTAAATGGCCGCAGCATATGCTCTGTTCACTCAAAATCTAACAGCCTTTAACAGTTCAGACAATGAAGTTAAATATTTGGCATAAAAGTTTGAAAAAACAGTTGTTTTTATTCTCAGTGCTTAGGTCTCCCTTCCAATAGAGAACGGCAGGAAACTTTACAGCAGAAAACTGGCAGAAGGCCAGTCTGGTGCTCAATTTCCAATACAGCAGACTTCATTAGCTAGTACAGTAAATGAGGCATTTCTTCCACTATTCAGTAACCCATGGTTAGGATTATTGCCTACAGCACTGTAATTAGTCTCAGTTTTCTTATTAATTTCAGCAAACAAAACATCTTTCAAGCAACATATATCCTCTTTTGGAGAAAGAAGGCCAAGGAGGGACATCAGACGTTATCCAGAGGCTTTATGCTAGTCTAATAAATAGGTTACAGATCAGTAAGCATCTTTTTGCCATCATGTCTTCCCAATTTTTGAAAGCTGCACATTTGATTTTTAAAACAATTAGACTCCCACTTTTTTCATCAACGATGGAGCTAGCTTCAGATTTCTCCTCTAATATGGACAATGCTGCACAGATACTCTTTAACAGGAAACAAAAGCCTCCTGCAAAAATTAAAGGTCATTCAAATCTCCTACTAGGAAAGCTCAGCCTGAGATGCAAAGCTAAACATGTGACCACATCCTTCTACCAAAGCAAAGGCTGGAACTAGAGAAGTTCTTTACTGACAACTACAAAGACAGACCAAGGTGTAAGACTCAAGAGCTTCTTAAGCAAGTACAAAATACTTCAAGACAGTTTGAAAACTTCATTTACCACAAACTGATACACTTTGTGTAGTAGAACTATCAACACCACTGAGCATCAAGACCTCCTACACAAACTTTTGCTTATTGCTGATCTCAATCCAAAGAAATATTCACCCAACAGATGAATATAGAGGAGTAAAACCTACAAGAAATTTGGAACCTGGGTATTTGTTTTGGTCTCACAACTTCTAAACCACTGAAAAAGGGTGAGAGAGCAAAACCAGAAATTTTATTAAAATGCCGTTTTATCAGAAAATAATAAAACTTACACTAAAAAACACAATTGCACAAGGAATAGGAGAATACTTTATCTGCCTTTATGTATCAAAAAAGAGTCACTCTTATTTGAACACCTGGTTCCAAAAGCAGAATTGCCATTAAGCTTTTTACACATGCCATCAGGCTTCACTTCATCTTCTTTAAAAGTGTAAAAACACAATTTCTTTTCCTCTAATGCCTGGTAACAGCTACAGCACAAGTTCAGAGTCAAAACTGTTTTCAGAAAAAAAAAAAAAAAAAAATTTTTTTAACAAGTTTTCAGGAACTCTTTACTGCATTTGTAAAAAAAATTAGTGTGCTATCATGTGCCAGGTTAAGTCAGCATCAATATACCTGTAAATAACAGAGATCTTTGTATCAACATTACAATACCTAAAGTTCTTTCACCTACTGAAAATCAGGTCCCACACACAGTATGATGCATGCTTCCAGTAAGACTGTTTTCCAGTCACTAGAAAATATATACATAATCTCTATGAACCCAAAATTAAACTTCAAAATTATTTTAAAAGTGTTTGCATACTGTTACTGATAAAGGCTATTAGATTTATTTCTGATTACATCAAGCAAAGTAGCACAGACTTCCAACAAAACTAGGTGCTAGATTCTAGGAATAAGAGGTACATTGTCACCTTCTATTGCTCTTCAGCAGAAGATTCTGGCCACTGTCGACAGAAATAAGTAGTCATTAAACAACTGTTCTAATACTACAATAAATTATCTCCATTTTTAAGATGCCAATGAAACTTACTTTACCATGCTTCTGGCAGTATATGCCTAAAGGGGAGGTGGTTGTTCATAAATTATTTCAAGCAGCACATTTACACCAAAAAGCACATGCTGAAAGTCAATTAATTATGTTTTGAGGAAGAAGCAGCCAGTCCTGTGGACAAGGCAAGAGAAACGGACACTGTTCACACCTTGACTTTAGCAAGGCTTTTGACCCATTCTCACACAGTATCCCTAAACCTCAACAGGTGGGATATAGATTTAGGCAGAGGACCATAAGCTGTGTACATGAAGTGTTGAACACCAGGCTCACAGCTATGGATAGTGTTCTCCAGATAAGCAAACACTCCACAATAGGACAGGCTAGGGGGCAACTGATGAAAGCGAAATTCTGCAGAAAAGCAGCTGGAAGTCTTGATGGACAACAGAAGCCAACAACAGGTGGACAACACACTGCACAGTGCCCTTGTGGCAGAGATGGCAGGAAGCCAAGGCAAGTCACTCTTCCTCTTGATTTGGAACTTGTCAGGCTAAGCCTGAAGCCCTCTGTCCAAGTCTGACCTCCTCAGGGCTATACACTAACATACTAGACCAAGTGCAGTGGAGGGCCAATAGCACAATTAGGGGACTAAAACACTGGAAGACGATTGAGTTTGCTCAGTCTCAGGAAGACAAGGGCCAATTTCTATCTTTAACAAGGTAGCAGGAAGGTACTGAGAAGATCAAGCCTGGTTTTTCTCAGAGGGGTGCACACTGATAGCTGGAGAGGCATCCAGTATGCACTGCACACAGGAAATTCCAGTCAGGTATGGGGATGCTTCTCCCCTCCCATGAAGGTGGCCTGGAATAGATGCCCAGCAAGTAAACACAGTCTTAATCCTTGGGTATATTCAAGGCTCAACCAGAGTAGACTGACCTAGTGATATTCTTCCAATCAGACCTATTCAGTGATTCTGAACAGCACACATTTAAATGCCTGACGCTCAACAATCTACCAAGAATTCTATTGATATTACTGAAGTACTTTTCCTAGATGAAAATAGTTGGCAAATATGTTCAGGACTACCACTTTTATAAGAGTCATCTTTCATTATCTGTTATCTTTTGCTACCCAGTTAATTTTATTGGTACCTTTTCCTCAACAACAAGGGTTACGAGATAACACCGTATTTTGACAGTCCATCCAGGACTGTCTCCCTTGGCTGAGACTCCACATTGGAACAGGGGAAGAGTATGAGGAGGAAGGAGGAGCAGAACACATGATGAACTCACTGCAATTCCCATACTCTTGCACTGCTCAAGAGGAAAAGGTAGAGAAGTTGGGAGTGAAGTGGAGCCTGGGAATCGTGGATGGGTTGGGAGGAAGGTATTTTAATTTGTTCTTATTTCTCATTATCTACCCTTGCTTTTGATTGGCAATAAATTAATTCATGTTTCTCCATCTCAAGTCTGTTTTCCCCATGACAGAACTGTGGAGTGGTCCCTCTGTCCTTACCTTCACCCACTAACCTTCTACCATACTTACTCTCCCACTGTCCAGTTGAGGCGGGTAAGCAATAGGGCAGCTTAGTGGGTACCTGGTGGCTAGCCAAGGTAAACCCACCACAGGTACAAGTTGTTTCAGTACTTAGAATGCTACCCTAGCAAACGTATTTTTAAAATAATGAAATCCTATTTAATGACTAAAATACATTTCCAATAGATCCTATAAATAGCCCCTAAATCTGCATGACAGGGGATTGGAAATAAAAAAATTAAAATTTCTTCCACAGAAAGATTTGTGAATGAAAATTCCTTTGCTGTGCCATTGCTCTCAAGTGCTTTAATTCCCCCCATTCTCTTCCTTTTATTTCCAGATTAGACCTCCCAGTCAAAAGAAATATTTACAAAACTGTTCTTACCTGCTTTTATTTTCCTTCCCTTTTATTTTTTCTTGGCCTTTGCCTCCAGTAGGATCCCATTCAACATAGTTATCTTCAACTTTCAAGTTCAGATGAGATGAAGTACTGTCCAAACTGAACACAAATGCTGGTCAAGACAAAATGCAAAACAGTGAAATGGTACAATGCTCTCTCCCAACAGTGGTATTCACAGAAAATTATTTAAGCAGTAGCAATATGGTAGTAGAGTACTACTCAACTTAATAGAAACACCAGCTTTTTAGTCTGATGCTTGTAATCAAGGTAAGAAGCCTTTTAAATAAATCCAAACTATCTAGCTTCAGTGCATAGGTTATACCAAAGTAACTCTTTTCATCTTTATAATGCTGAAGTATCAGCAATTAAATTCAGCTAGTGATTTCTGCTAATTAGAGCTAACTCCCTAGATTCTTACAATCATGAGTAATTCCAAAAGGTATACATATTTTACATGCTCTGCAGCACTGAGTCTCCCACAAGGTGTTTATGATAAGGATTGCAAACTTGGAGAATACTAAATTAACAGGATAGCACATACAAGCAGAAAGAGTTGAACTGTGAAGTCAAATGCAGAAACAAGAACAGTGGGGGATGCATGCAACTAGAAGAGACCTGGTATTTGTTGCAGCCAAGTCCTTTATCCAAGAAAACAAAGCTAATACCACATGCCAAGTTCTCTGAAGATGTTTATTTACAGACTATCCTCTAAGTGTTATAATACCATCAGATATTATAGTCTGCCTCTCAAAGAAAGTATACTTGAGATGTATGGAGTTTAAAGCTCAACAGTACCCAAGTCTAAAACACAATTAAGGCAAACACATAGAGAAGTATACTGAGTAAGCCTATTACTAAAGGAAGTGAATTAAGTACTCACAAAGAAACATAAAAAATAATATAGAAATTATGGTAAATGTCCAAATAATAAAAAAGAAAATTATTTTTCTAGTACTGGAGTAATGAATGTGAGTGGCTATTACATGGGTACTCTATCTGACAACAACTGTTGCTTAAGTGTTGCTTAAAACCAGTTTAGAAGAGTTACCAGAATGTCCCTCAGCTCAATCAAATCACATATGGTTTTATTTTTAGGAAGTAACTTCCACAGATACCAGAATTTATAGTTTCACTATCCAGTTGATATCAGTCATTTTGCCCTTTATACTACAGACTAGGCTACACTTAAAGCCTCAGGATCATTATTTCCATCATAACATCATTATTTCCATCATAGCTTTGTGTTCTGTCCAGAAAACATCACTTGAAATAAATTTTCTTCTAGTTTATTTACAAAACAATATTAGCAAGCCCCCATCCTCAGACCACTGATTTCTAAAACAATTACTTAACTTTAGCAATTTGGAGCTGCCTATTCTTTTAATATTGACAGTGATCAGAATCTACAGCTGCAAAGTAGAAAAAAATCCTTTTCAGTACATATTTACACAAATATATTAACTGTAACACACTAAGTGTCAATAACCAGCCAACTACACCAACTGTTTAGGTGCCCTTGAGTCCTACTGATGCTTAGCCACAACATTCATCTCCCCTTGCTATGAGTTAGAATGATGTAGCAGCACATACTACCAATCCACAGCTCTAGACCACCAGGATCAAGCTCTTGGAGAAAGTTACATCACTGCCTCATTTTTAGTGTCTGAACATTAAAAAACCACCTTTGTGCCAACAAGCTTCTTAATCTTTTACAGAAATGGTTGTTTTCACTTAGGACACATTTTGGTACTGTTCATTCTGAAGCAGACTTAACATACAAGTTTACATATAAAGCAGGAGCAGTAAATACAGGGGTTTTTTCTACATCTAAGGTTAGAGTCTTTTAAACTTTACCTTTGGTTTCCAGAGTTACAGGATCGGAGTATTCCCCTGCCACAGCTTTGTTGCAAGCTTGTACTCTAAGATTCATGTATTTTGTATCAAATTTCAGACCTAAAAAGTGAATGTTTAGAAACACTAGTTTATGTTAATTACTGACACTTTTTACAAAACTGAGATCTTTTCCATATAGCTGTTTTCCATTTATCTCAATCTGCAAAAAACAAGCTTAAATATCAGCATTAACTTCATTCAGTACATGATTTTCTAGAAAACCTCAAAGCCAAAATAAAATACAGAGCCATTATTGTACAAAGCACCCAAGACTAATAAGAAACAATGGAGGTTTCATTACATACAGAAAAATGGGCATTTTGCATAACTTCCAAGGATAAAAAAATTCTATCAGTGTTCTTGGTTTTGATGTATAAAAAACCTTTACCAGATAATGTATATTCAGTAGCTTTAATATAGTCTATCAGCTCCCAGCGCTGCTCATCTTTTACTCGAGGAAGCCCATCAAAGTTGGTTTTCCTGTACTCCAGTACAAAATGATCAATTCTGCTGTCTTCTTCAGGCATTCTCCACGACACTGTTACGCAGTTGTCAGCAACCAAACACGCTGCTAGATCTATCTCCGGAGCTTTAGGGACTGCAGGAAGACAAGTATATGGATCAGTTTAAAGAAGAGAATGGACTGAATAATAATTAGTTGTCCTTGGACTTAGAGAGTTCAGAAGTTGCCCTTAGCAAAGCACAATAGAAAACCAGGCATATTGTTTCCACTGAATGTGCATTTCATAGAAGGAGAAATATGCACTTGCTCTAGAGTAAACATTGCCAGCACATTTTCTAGATGTTTGCTTTTTCAATCAGTTGGGCAGATCTCCTTTTGAAAGCAGTAAGAAAGGCATGCTAGAGCAGAGTGGACTTAAAATTACAAACTTACATTTAAAATAACACTACACAAAACTAACAATAAGAAGCAAACTTTTATTTCTGAGTCTTTGGAAGGTAAGTAAGGAAGTTGCAGCCCTCAAAAAGCACAATTTAGGTTTCACTCCAGCACTACAGACAACTAACAGTGTAATAGCTTCCACTAGCCAGTCAGCAGTTACCTAGTTTTGTTTCCTTTTCATTCTTTGTCTTGAAAGAGGGGGAAGTAATTCCTAAGACTCACTAGCGAAAAGACTGAAGTTTTGTTTACAGATAATAGAAGTGTTTCCATTAAATCAAAAAGCACTTAACTCACTGGAAAATATTTTCAAAAGGAGGCATTTACATACTCTTCATAGCTTCTAAAATACATTCAAGGAAGACTTTTGCTGGAAGAAGCCAGTAAGTTCTTCTATTGTTTGCACTTTTTTTGGAGGAAGAATCTGCAAAAGCTTTTCCTTTGTTAAAGCATTCACAAAAACTTGAAATAGATTTTAAAGTTACCTTAACTCAAGGTATCAAGCAGGAACATCAGGAAAGTACAATACTGATGCATTCATGGAACTGATAGACCTGCACATTTTGTTTGACAAAAACTATCCCTTTTCCTAGCACTCAAACCCTTAACTGTGTTCTTCTGTATATTTAAGTCCCAGTGAACAAGTCCTAATTAGATACACATTGCCTTTATGCATTTAAAACAACTATTTCTTGAGCAGATTGTTAGCTGTGATTCCCCTCCACCCTGACTCGTGACAATAAGCATTACCTCCTAGCCATAAGAAGGTCCACTAGAAGAAGAAGGCCTAGTTTGCTTTATGCACACTACTTCACACCTTCACTTTGTGAACTGTTCCAATACTTTAACCTAGCACCATCAAAACACATCCTTTTACCCTCACATCCCTGCAGTTTAAGCCAAGCAAGAATTTAAACTGATGGCATAGGTTTAAAATGCTTCAGAACAAATAAGCAGCACAGAAAAGACTGAAAGCAGAAGTATTCAAGTCTGGACTGATTTTGGTTGGGACAGAGTTATATTTCTTAAAAAAAGCTTGTACAGTGCTACACTTTGGAAAGCAGTTTGATAACACCAGGGTTTTAGTTAGTGCTGAGAAGCATGAAGCTCTTTGCTGCTTCTCCTAGTGCCCCACTAGCAAGTAGGTTGGCACAAGAAGTCAAGAGGGGATACAGCTGGGACAGTTGACCTCAACTGACCAAAAGGACATCTCATAACATATGGCATCGTGCTCAACAGCAGAAGCTGGAGGAAAAAGCAGGAAGGAAAGGACCTTTGGAGTTACGGCATTTCTCTTGCCAAGAAACAGTCAGGCATGGTGGAGCCCTGCTTTCCTGGAGATGGCTGAACACCTGCCTACCAATGGGAAGCAGCAAATTAATTCATTTACATGCACAGCTTTTGCTTTACCTATTACACTGTCTTTATCTTGGCCCACAAGTTCTCACTTTTACCCTTCCAATTCTCCTCCCTGCTCCAGTGTGACAGGGAAGAGCAAGCAAACAGCTGTGTGGCATTTAGCTGCTTGCCAGGGTTAAACCATGACAAATTCTCAAGTGTTAATCACATGCATTTGCCATCAAATTTCAAAGTCATTCAACAATAATTTGAGAGTGTTATCAGTAAGATCTCTTCTTAGGCAAATGAAAGATTAAGATGAAGACAACTACTTCAGAATATATCCTGTAAGTTTAGCTACATTACCCCAGCTATTTTTGTAATGATATACGATACCAGATAGAGAGTCCTCCAAGTGTTTGGAGTGACCAAATCTTAAGCATAATTCTGGGAAGCACTGTTCAAACATCTGCATTACCACAACACCAAATCAGTTTCAAGCTTACCACTCTAAGAAATTAGTATTTTCTCATGTATGAAGGACTATCAATGCTCAGTGCAATTTTGCCTGCAACAGTTTGAGCTATTAGCATTTGGTGTAAGAGTAATTTGATAGCTTGGCACTACAATAGAAGACAGCAAGATTGATACACAGCCAGTTAATTTTCCTATTTACAAATTGAAGGCCCAAATAATTTACATTCTTCTATATTTGATAAGGACAATGCAAGCATAAGAAGAGCCATACTAAATAGTATCTTCATCTTGATAAAAGGCTTTATTGATTCTTACTGTTAGACCTTTACACTTCCGTTCCTGTGAAACACGTGCACTCCGATCAGCCTTCCTACCTTGTTCCCTTATCCATGAAATACAGAGCAATAATTGCGTTCCAGAGTCTAAGACTAATAGATTAATTTCTGGCTAGAAGCTGCTAGCTGACCATTAGGAATCATGTTGTTAATCTTACTACACCTGCTACCACATACTGCATCTGTGGCATACAAGATAAATGTGCCTGAACATGAACTGAAGCTGCCATGTCCTTAATAGATTTGGATTAGTGACCTAGAGATGAAACAATTTACACCCCTACCAGCAGTATTTTTATCAATATATTCTTGGAATATAGGTAAAGTGGTTTAAATAGGAAAGCAATATGAATAAAAAGACATTGTCATGGTTTGGGCCCAATATGACAACAAGGGAACAGCTCCCTGGCGCTCACTCAACTCCCCCTCACACACACACACACTCTGGCATGAAGAGGACAAAGCTCACGGGTTGAGAGAAAGGACAAGGAGGGTTCTTCATCAATTAAGGTCCCGGCCAAAACAGACTCAACTTGTGGAAAAAATAATAATTTAATTTCACACTCATCAAATACACACAGGACACAGACACACACAGAGCAGGGCTTGCATATGTTACCCCACCCCTCCTTTCTTCCCAGCCCCAAATCCCTTTGTTCCCGGTTTCTCTCCCTCCTTCCCCCCAGCGGCACAGGGGGATGGGTTTAGAGTCAGTTCACAGGCTGGTGGTTCCTGCTGCTCCTTCCTCCTCAGGAGCCTAAGTTTACTTTCAAACAGTAACAAATAAATGCATTAATACACATGTGGAATTACGTACTATGTTTTGTATTATGTATTAATATCATTGCCTGAGTAGATTATTACTCTCTTGTGTTTCAAACCACATCTCCACTCTTAATAAGTGACATACTAGCTCACAGTTCCATGCATAACACTACTGCAGATGACTAAGATTTTGGCATGTCACTAAGCATCAGCTAGCAGGTACAGTCTTCAGAACCTTATGATTTCAGGAAGTACAGAGAAACTGACACCTCAAGGAAAAAACATGGTCTGGAAGACTCATTCTCACTTCAAAGATCAATGTTATTTTCTGAAATGCTGTAATATGCAGAAAGCAACACAATTAAACAAGAAAACTCTCAACCTCAAGGTATTCAGTTTAACAGCCAATGAATGAGTTTAGGTACTCTGAAAAATCTGCTTACTAGGGTGCAAGAGGTGAGGTTTTTTTGGTTTTTGGTTTTTAAACACAGTAGTTATTAATATAGTAACAAATTAAACTCACTGTGTACGGTTTTTACCTGGCAAAAACTTTACAGCCTGGAGCATACGCCTTTCCAGAGTGAAGTCCACCATCAAATGAGTCATACTGTCACTGACCTTTGGTTTCAGAGAGATGCGGAACGCTGAAGCCATTGTGACTCTAAAGTCAAGAAAGCAGCATTAGTAAAATAAATTTGGCATTGTTTAAGTCCTACAGCCGCTTCCAAAAACAGCCACCAGATAATATGCAATGTTAATTTCAAATGGTTAGCCAAAACACTAATGAAAAACCAGAACATTTTTTTAATAGATAGCTGTTAACCATTTAGCAGACTTCAAAATAAAGTTTTGCTAATGTGACTGTCTCAAAAATAGTATGGTGTATGTTCCCAGTTGTTCCATATTACTAGGCAAAGAAATACTAGAGTTTACTAAAAAGCTTAAAACTTCTTTTACTAGTGAAAAAACTTTGATGAGACAAAACTTTAATCACTTTACACAAAATTAGGAAGAATTAAAAAACTTCAGTACTGCAGCATCAATATCATGTTTACGTATTTAGAAATTTGAAACTTAAGCCTTTAATTTAAAAAGGTCCGAAGAATTTTTTCTGGACAAGATCCACTCATTACCTCCAAAGTGGGATACATTTTCACACCATAGTGGTCAGATGGCATTTATAAGTAGCAGTGAACAAGCTTAATATTCTGATTTCATATCTACCTCTGATCTTTGAAGGGGATGAAGAAGTGTTTAGGTTACAGACACCACACTGCTTTGGAACATGCAAGTATCAGATCAGTCTTACAAGAGACACTGAAGCACAGCTCCCACTTCCACTTCCAAAATCTTAGCACATCCTTACTCTGAATACTTCTAAAACACTCGCTGTACTCCACCAACTAGACTACCAAACAAAAGGACAAGTCTCTTGCATAGTTCTCTAACTGAAGACATCGAGCCATGCAGCAAAATTTAACATTGATTTAGAGAGCACACAGGTCCTAACTCCTGTTTTAAAAAATAGATCCTTAACTAGAAAGTAACATACACATCATGAAAGAGAGTCAGCTGCGAACACTGGTATCCAGTTTATACCCACAAATCTGTGGCACCTCTAAATAGCTCACAGGAAGTGACACACATTAAGTACTTCACTAGTATGTAAGAAAATCTTTTGCTAACTACAGGTACACTGAAGAATAGTGAAAACAAAACAAAAAAAAAGGTAGTGAAGAAGGTGGAGGAAATATGAAGTATTAAAGATATAAGCATGACAAGAATAAAAAGCATTACAGTTTTGAGATATAACACAATTATGCAACTGAGGTCAACTGATTTTCAAAGAGAGTTTCTCTTACAAAATTCAGTATGGACTGTCTGGCAGATTCCACTGCTCAGCCAGACAGGTAGAGTAAATCTCTCCTTAAAGAAGAATAATCCTCTTACTAGCAGTAAGAGAACACTGAGTAGTCAGCTTTAGAAAGTTTTTAATATCTGTTTAGGCACTGATCTTAGAGAACCAGGCAAAATTGGTTCAAAAGTGTTAGATCAAGCAGCATTTCAAGAAAATAAAAGAGTAAGATTATGTTTATTACAGAAAAAAATATTAAAATTCCCACCAGTGCCATTATGCCTCTGATTTCTTAAGGACACAATCTTTACCCCTGGAAAAGCAAATATTAATTTCTCTAGCAGTAACTCGTTTTGCACAAAACTTCAAATAATTTAAACAACCAGACCTTTTCTTGAAAACCTGTAAATTGAAAAGCAACATATTATGTCCATAAGAGCAACATTTGCATATCATAATAAGGTTGCTGAATCCAAAATCAGACCCATGGAATGTAGTTAGCATTTCTCCAACTGAACAAAAATTGCCTTAGTACTTATTCTGAAACAGCAAAGTTTTGCCTTCTGAATTACAATTTGAAGACACAGGTCAAAGGCAAGCTATCAGGAACAGCAATTTTACTGACATTAGTCACAGTGATGTCATTGGAAGTATTTCAAGAGCTACAAGACTTTCAACATCCAAAAGGAAAATTAGCTAGCAAAAGTCTGTAAGCACTTAAAACAGACAAACAAGATTTTTTCTCATAATTTAAAGGGACAGAGTCAGCTCAACACATTATTACATTTCATCCATCAGGTATTAATAATAAACTATACGTTTATTATTATTAATTATATATGCTATTAATTATATAATTACAGAAACAATAATAAAAATTATTATTATTACTACAGCTGCTGCAGAGCTCTACTTCCCTGTGATAAAAACATCTCTTTATTACAGTATGGAAGACCACTGGTCAACAAGGAAAAACACTACCAAAGAAACACAAAAATTTAGCTCTCTTTCAAAAACTATGATATCATGACAAATACTTATGAAAATGCTAATGAATTTGACTTAAGCTGACTATGACCCTTTCAAAATAAATGCATTTTCAAGGATTAGATTAATTCAAAGACACCAAAGCGATAGATTTTGTACTGTACCTATCTTTGATCTGTCTGGCAGCCTTGATACGTTTATTATTATTAATTATATATGCTATTAATTATATAATTACAGAAACAATAATAAAAATTATTATTATTACTACAGCTGCTGCAGAGCTCTACTTCCCTGTGATAAAAACATCTCTTTATTACAGTATGGAAGACCACTGGTCAACAAGGAAAAACACTACCAAAGAAACACAAAAATTTAGCTCTCTTTCAAAAACTATGATATCATGACAAATACTTATGAAAATGCTAATGAATTTGACTTAAGCTGACTATGACCCTTTCAAAATAAATGCATTTTCAAGGATTAGATTAATTCAAAGACACCAAAGCGATAGATTTTGTACTGTACCTATCTTTGATCTGTCTGGCAGCCTTGATGCATGTCAGGGAGAAGAAAGAGAAAGTAGTTAGTATTTCCATGCAAGTATCAATGGCAGGAACGTGCAAGAAGGCTGAGAACAACCTCAGCTGTACTGCTCAGATTTGAAGATCAAGATGAGTTAAACATTTGCTTGAAAATGAATTTTTCCCACAAAGCATGTTAATAGAATGGTTAGAACTGCAATAATGTATCACCTGGGAAAAAAACTGATCTAAACAACCACACCAAAATAAAAAACAAGGCTCGTTTTAACTTCTCCTGTGAAAGTTACTGTACTATTCTGGCAATGCTTGCTAAAAGGCTCTCTGCATATGTCACTACTCAAAACAATATATAGCTTTTCCCAGCATCTAAATGATACCACTGAGGCAGAGGTAGAAGTGGTGATGTTATATTTCAAAGATAAATATTAACTGGTACTTGGAAATCCCTGTCCTTCACCAAAAGGAACTACAAACCTAAGAAAAAAAACTTACTGTTGAAGTAGTGGTGGCTTAACTAGGTCTGTTGAATCCACATTTTGAGCTAACATTACTACTTGATCTAGTTGTAATTCAGCTGAACTACTTTCCCTTCCAAAGAGGAGACAATAAACATTAAGTAGCATCCCATTTTAATGTCAAGCAAAAGTGGAGGACTTCCAAATTTCTAATTAAATACAAAGCACACTCAAAAAAAAGAAATCAAACAAACAAAAAAAACACCAACAAAACAAAAGCCTCAAAACTTTAGTTGCTCCTGCTATAAATGAATTTTTTAGCAATCAAATAAAATCAATTTTATATTCTTGAAGTGGGAAACAGAAAAGAACTAAGTGTTCAGAAACAATTTAGCTTAGGAGATAGCTTTGTTTGACCTCAAACTAAAGCTATTGCAAAAATCACTGACATTAGAAATAAATTCTTTGCTATGAGGATGGTGAGACACTGAATCAGGTTTCCCAGGGAAATTGTGGATGCTCCTTGCCTACCCTCCCCTGGCAGGGGAGGTGGAAATAGAGGATCCTTAAAGGTTCCTTCAAACTCAAACCATTTTATGATTTTCCTATATGACAGCAGTGGACAAAGAGAGAATGACTTAAAAACCAACAACCACCTTTATAACCTCCATGCTTTGCAAAATATGTGGTAGCCAGGACCCTGTGAAAAGTCTTCTGCAAAACAGTGCTGGCATAACTCCTTTGAGTTTAGTTTGTTCCCCAGATACCAACAAAGAAGGTTGTCAGCCCATATGAGATAAGCTGCCCAGCAGTGTCAAATTATATCCTATCTAACAACTGACCCCTCCTGTCTGCTGGCATTTATAGTCCAGGTAAGCCAATTCAGCAAAGAAAGCAACCAAAATCTAAGGCAGAAAAAAAATATTAAATTATCTTGGTTTAGTCTTATGCTAGTTTCTCCTTTTAATAGTGATTTACTAGGGGGTCCAAAGAAAATTTGTGCCAATAAGAGTCAGGGCTGGAGCTACCCTTTCAGGAGAACTTGGTATTCAAATTAGTTGAGAAACAGATTTAGCCAGCTAATAGCCAAGGCAATATTACCTTACTATGCCATATCTAAGGCACATTTACAAGTGAATACTAGAGTAACAGAAGTGTCAAACCCTAGATATTAAGAGCACTGAATTGGATTTTGGTATCCTATGACTCCAAATTTAAAGAGATTCTTTCCCCCTGCCAACATTCAAATAACTAATGTATTTGATCGAAAAAAAAAAAAATTGAAGAGACATGAAAAGAAACAACACGGAGTAAAAGCAAAGCCCTGTTCTGAATAGCACTCATGAACTATCTTAATTTTTACACATCACTATGACAAGACAGAAAGGACAACTCAAACGGAAGTGCTAAGAAAAATACTCAGTTTAGGGATTGTTACTCTTCAAGGCAAATAAATCAAAGCTGACACTCAGGAAGCATGGCAGCACACAAACAAGTTGTCAAAAACTGTAAGTGACACAGTAAACAGCTCTCATTCCCATTCTTTTTAGAATCTTTTTCCTGTTAAAAAGCAGAAAGGCAAAAGTAATTTGGTCTTGGATTTGGCATGGCTGGCCCCACTACCAACACAAGCCTAATGTACTGAGTCAGTGTACATGCAGATCTGCTATATTAATCTTCAAGTATATTCTTCCAGTTATACACCTTGTTTACAAGTCTGCTCTGGTGAAGTACACATTATTTTTATTGATCACAATGTGAGGCCCAAATCCAGGCTCCTGACTACACAGTATACATATGCATTAGATGGTTTGAGCAGAAGAGTTGCCCTGAATTCAGTTTCATAAGATCTTTCAGGACACCTGTAGATTTCAGGGCTGTAAACTAAAGATCCACAGCTTGCATGAAGTTCTGCAAAGCAAGTATCTTGTCATCCACAATGGCTGTAGCTAGAATACAGAGACTTCTTCCAAGTGCTGTGTAACAGCACTGGGCAACTGACAGGTCACTTGCCATGGCTGTGAGTGCTGGACACCACACATGTTCTAAGCCTTAGTTTAGTTACTTTGAGATTTATTTTACCTCATTCCAGCTTCATTCACCTAGCATTAGTGTAAGTGTGCTTACCACTGACAGTTGCTCAGGAAAATGCATTCCTTTTGCTCTTCCCTTACTATAGTGCTTGACTTGGCCTCCTCAACAGAGCATTAACTGTATTTTTAAATGCCTCTTTATCCTTTCAGTATTTCTGGCAAGTTTGCAGGGTCCAGTACAGTAATGCAAAGCATACTTCAAATTGAGACAAATACCATCATCTACCCTATGCACATTTGTTCAATGTTTTCTACCTTTAAGAATTCCACAGGGTCCTTTATGTCCAGTGACTGTGCAGCAAGTTCCAGCAGCTCTTCAGAACTCTCTAAGGCATTACTACACTGGCTTAGCTGATCCTGAGGAGAGAAAGTAAGAAAAATTTGATGCACACACATTTAAAAAGTGGTCTACACACTACGAGTACATGATGTACATGACTTTGCTGTGCATTTGTCACAACTTATTATCTTAATCCTCGTCACTACTTACTAGCCTAATCAGGGGCATTACCCCTGACAAAATGTGTTAACTAGAACTTCACCATGCTGGAAAAGTGCACAATGATAAAAGGCACATCCTATAAAATGAACAGGGAAAAAGTTGCATAAGTAGTGAAGTTTGACCTTAAAGCCAGATTTAATTTTAAGGCCTCTTATTCCCAAAACCAGGATTTCAGAAGCAAAGAAGAGCTTAAGACTGCATACACTGCAATTTCTGTTTATGGAACTGCATTACACCAATGAACTGATATTTTTTTAAGGCAGCAACAGCCTAGAAAAAGGCAATGATTTTACATCTCAAATCAGTTTCAGAATCATCACAAGACAATTCTGAAAATCAACAGCAAAAGGTGATAACAGAGGAAGGAGAGCATAGGAAGAAGGACAAAACAGATCCTTCTAAAACTCCTATTATTAGTAAACTGCCATTCCCAGCATATAAAACAGTCAGAGAACTTTTGGTGTTACATACTACGGGTATATTCCTAAATACATTAGTTTTGAATACCCTGCAGGATCCTAAACATACTGTATGTTAAACTAGTTAAATTTTCAATCCAGAAAGTCTCTCTCCCTCATCCTCTCTCTCCTTCCCTACCTGAGTGGGAATGGGACAGGATGAAGAGCACTACTGTCTCCAGTTTAATTGCTGATCCTCAAACTGTGACAGCATTTTAAACCTGCCAGCATTGCCATTCAACCTACAGCTTTTTTTCTACTCCTGTGATACTTACCAAAATACCCCAGAATAAGTGAAGCGCAAGTAACTTTCTTCTTAAAACACTTCATGAAAGACAGCTTGCCCTAGTCACTGTCTCAAAAGTAACCAACAATTGCATCAACTTCAAGAACAGACTGGTCACAAACACTTCAGAAGTGTAACAAGTCCTGGCAAGTGTAGTAAGTTGACATGGGCCAGCTGCCAGCTGTCCCTCAGATTTAGTGGTCAAAGATGAAGTAGCAGCAAGGAACCAGTCCAACAGCTAGAACTTCCTACAGCTTCCAGATAACTCCTGAAGCATGCCATTAATACAAGCTGTCATTCATCTAATACAGCAGCTCTCCTCTTTGGAGGACATCCAATGCTGAGAAACTCAGATATGCCATAAGCATATGCCAGCAGCATTTCCAAACAGCTCTGCAGAAACGACATGGCAACTGGATGCTTACATTAGCATCTTACAGACATGCATCTGCATTTGGGAGCTAAAAATAAATACTGTAATGTCATTCAAATACACTAGGCCAAAATGAAGAAGTGTATTTTCAAAGCAATGGTTTAGGCAGAATTTAAATTCTCGGCCTTAACTTACAAGGAAATTTTTTGGGAGCAGTAAGACTAAATATTTAAAGTTTCACCCTTATCCAGTGTTATGTAGTCCCAGTGTTTTAAGTTACAACAGTCTCAACAAAAGCATCTAGTAAACTGCAGAAGACTAACTACAGTACAAACACTTTAAGAGGACAAAAAAATTAAGCAAGTATGTCTCTTTAAACAGGATGTTTAGATGTCACTAAAGTTCCTTGGTTTTCTCATACAAAACAAACTTTCAGCTCCAGTCAAAAGATAATGGCTTGGATTACTGTATTCAATGCAACAGTTTCCATCCGTTAGTCTGGCAGATTGACTGCTGGGAAAAGC
>NW_009953332.1:2502075-2508940 GCF_000747805.2 Chaetura pelagica
GCTGTGCCTTCAGTTACAGAAGCTTGGTCTGCCATCAAGTAAATAGAATGTCCTTTGGGAATGAAGCTAGAGAACAGACTTAGCTGAAAGACAAGTAGGGCACTTAACAAGTGTGTCAGTGATCTCTAACATTCCATTTGTCTTCATCCTCTGCTGACTAAGTAGCAGCTCAGCTGTTCAACACAGATACCAGGCAGCAACTCTTGATACAGCTGTACCACACTGACAAGGTTTCAGAAGAACTTGGTTCAACCACATCTGATCTTGATCAAAACAGTTGATTCAGTTCAATATTCATTACTTGCAAGATAACTTTATAGTTTTTCTTCACTATAAAACAGAACAATTGATACATGCCACAGCTGAATTTATCCTATGAGCTGTTGATTAAGAAGCAGTTACTCTTCAAGCATTGACGTACAGTGTCCCTGGCTGTGGTTAGACTTCTGTCTGTTAAGAAATTTCAGAAGGACTTAAAACAGATACATGAGGAAAAAGATTACATTGGAGGTGGAAAAGCGCACTTAAGTGCTTAACCTAAGTTGTGGATTCAGAAGTTCTGGAATGTTTTACACCCAGTCTTTCAGTATGAACATAAAACAATCCATAAATAAGCCTGTGGAATTTGTTTCAGGAAACTGCTCCTAGAATTTTCAAAATTACTAGACACAAGAAGGTAAAGTTTTTCAGGAACAAAAATCTTCCTTATTGCTTGGCACTAGCAAAAAGAACTAGACTGAAGAATGCTGCAACTATAATCATTTAACAAAAAAAGCTGGAAAAACAGCCTCAGCTTACAAGATTTATCTGTCCTTTTGCCCCATGCAACTAGTTTTTCTGAAAGCTAGAACCAGCTTCCTATAAGGTACTGGAAGAAACATTATACATGTTTCAGGAAATTAAATTTTTGTTTCTATTTCTCTGAAATATATTGGAATGATTCTCCTATGTGAAACTGCACAACTACTAGCTGGTGAAGTTCACCTACCAGGTTTAGTAGCAGGCAACACTGTAACCTGTGCCCAATTGTCTTCCTCTGTGCATACACAATTTGCTTGATGTTAATAAGTGGATGATGGCCAGGTATCCTTACCCTTTGTGATAAGGATACCTGCTGCAATTCTCAACTCCAAGTTTATGCCCAAGCAAATCACTTAGGCATGTCTACAGGTTCAGATGCTCATATTCCAAAGAGGAAAAAACAATTTGGTCCAGAAGCTGCTCTCTAGTTTGCAGTTAGTACATGTATCTACATCTTGCTCCTATGCAGCCACTCTCCACCTGCAAGTTCTACAGATAATACCAATTTCTTACTACATAACAATGTTGGGAACATAAATATGCTAGAGACCACGAAGTACCCTTGTTCCCAGAAGAGACCAGAGAAGCACTTATATCAAAGAAAATATTAAATTTACTCTTACTGTACTTCTTCCAACACTATCAAAATCTCAGTTTTCAGTTGAAGTAGCAGTTCTAGGCTGCTTCTATGTAGCTGCAAAAATTCACAGATGTAGTTACACAGTTACCTGCAGGGCTTGAATTTTACGGGCCTCTTCTTGCTGAATAGTGTTGGTCATACTCCCCTTCATCTCATCCAATATGGAATACAGACCATCAAATTCTTCATCCAACTCACTGATTGCATTAGATGAGTTTACCTGAGAAAAAAATCAAAACTGCTGCAATTTGTACTGGAAACAATGCAGACCTTCTTACAGACTGTAAGTCATAATGCCTGTCCAAACATACTTTGCTACAACCACTGTATACCTTGTCACTCCTAATCCTCACCTTATCAAAAGGGAAAAACATATTTAGAATGTTGGACAAATACTGAACAGACTTTATGTCAGGATAATGGAGGCTGAAATCAACAAAAATTCCACAATGCTAAAACTTGCACTAAACCAACATCTTTGGAAACCTTTTTTCATGCCCAAAGGCCTTGATTTCCCTCTCACATTTATATATGGATTGCTAGATGTCTGTAAGGAGGTAGTCACCCAGTTCCATATAAAATATTTTGATACTAAAAATTGCACTCAAAAAACTAGCTTACAGATCTGCTGGGTGATTTCAATTTCTGTAGTTAACTTGGCTCAGGTTTAAAATGAAACAACTTAAATCTTATGGACACACTAAAGGAATCTAAACCTCATCCTACTGTAGATGCTCTAAAAATTAGGTTTAACTTTTCACTGAAGTCCAAGAATTTGCAACTACTGAAAAAAACAGCAAAGAATTTTCTCTCAGGTATCAGGATGGTCTCATTTTTCAGCCTGCCAAGCAGACTGTAAGTCTAGAAAAAAACATAGAGGAGTTTGAGCTCTTCCATCAAGATCCAGATTTTTAACACAAATCCCACAATACCTTTCCACTCAAAAAGCAAAACCAAAACATTCCACTAGAGACAGACGTAAAAAAAATCAAATGTTTTTCTATTTGGCTCCAACATTAAGATATATTTTAAACTTACATAGCAATCCATATAGTTTGATACTGACAAAACTGGAAACCTGCTCCTCTCCCACCTACAATCTATGAACCTTAATATATATACCTGAACATTTTTTATTGTATGGTTCAGCATATCAATGAAGTTGTGAATTTCATCATTTTTGTTTGCTAGAGTAGAGACAATCCTTTGCAGAGTCTCCTAGAATTATAAAAAGAAAAAATAAAATTGAGAGAAGCTGTAAAAGAACCATGTAATTTTTTTCACCATCACTATTTCAGCATACCTGGACATTCATTATACACATTCCAGTTGAGGTGAATTCAACTCTTATTCTGACGGGATGAGAAAATATATCTTGCTAGAAAAGAGTATCAAAGTTCAAAGAAGCATTTCATCGAACTGGAGATCTCCAGTCGTTAGTTTAAGAGAAACCAAAAATCCATTTTATGATACACCCCAGTTTCACATGCTTTGCTATCCATTTTACTGCAGCTCCCAAGTCATCTAAACCAGACTATCTACTGGCACTACACTCTGCTGTGTACAGCTTCTCCAGATGAGAAAGCTAGAGGTTGTACAACCAAATACAGAAACAACTAAAATTAAAAAAAGGTAGTAAAAGTTAAACCAGAAAAAACAAAATGTAGCATTTTCTATTGTCAGACTACCAAATCTAATTTTGTTAAGTAGTCAGCCTTGTATTCTAAGACTTTGACAAAAATGCATCAACACTTGCTACTTAAAACTAAGTCAAGCTGCATAAAGAAAGCTCAGAGCATATTGGCATATGTAAGTAAAAATAAAGCATAATACTTTAGTCTGGTTGATAAGTTCTAGAAAGATCTCTGACTCTAAAATGCTGGATTTGGCTCTGTTAAAAAAAGAGTAAAAGCTGTCTTAATTGCAATTAAAATATTATTAATCAGTTGGAGTGTGAGTTTCAAGCTACTCAGCTAAACATTGTTTCTTAACAACATTTAGGAAAATGAAGTATGGGGAGCAAATAAGCACAACTTAAAACCAGCCAGAACAACAAAAAGATATTACAAAGGTACCCCTGATAAGCAGTTTCTTAACAATCATTTACTACTAAGATCACTTAGATGTGTTAAAGCAAGAAAACTATTTTATCCCTTCACAACATCCACAGCGATCCTCACAACTATGTCCCATATAGGGAATCTCCACTAATCCTAAACCATACTCATACCTGTTTCTTCTCACCCCTTCCGCCTCAGTTTTCAAAGAATCTGCAATGATGTTTTTATTGGTACTCCAGCACACTGTCTTTTTGCACAGGGTCATGCTCACAATGTCTAAACAATAGCAGTGGAAAGTGAAATTTTACTGCATTTACTACAGGCACTGTGATGTTGTTATGTAAAGATACACTGGACCAGTTAGCAATGACCAAAATCAGGACTCTGAGGAAGCAGAACAGGACGAGATTGGCTTCTTTCAGAAACAAAGAGGACAAGAAGTCTTGATCACTTTGTTACATAATGTTTTCATTGTCTGGTTAAAACTGAACATGTGCAAAGACAACTTTGTACACACAGGACTGGCAGATGAAATACCATTGTCCAACCAGCTGCTTCTGCATTCACTCCTGACCAGGGGCAATTGTTTTCACATGTCAGACAGCCCAAAGTTAAGCCTTAGATCCTATAAACGTACCTGTCAATTTGGATGAACAAGAAAACTCCCTATCCTCTTTCAACTAGGATTTTAGCGCTTACTCTGTTCTACTACATGGAAAAAAAAAAAGTTAGGCTTGTATGTATTACTGAACAAAGCTTTTTGTTTTTACAGCTACAGATGATTAAAGGAAAATATCTGCATGTGAAGAATGCTTAGAAAACCTTTATAGAGCCAAATATATGGCAGCAATTGGAAGATGGCTGTCCAGGTTTTCCACTAGATCTAAATTTAAAATCAATTGACCAAACAGAGATCTGTAGAGCTATCTAAGTAAGCTACAAATTTCTCCAAGGAGAAATTTCACCAGGTTTGGTTGTCAAACAAAACAAGATTAGACACCTTCTACAAATGCAGATGAAAGAGTCTAAAAATATCCACCAGCTGTAGACAGAGTTTTTCCCAATGCACAAGCCACCAGAACAGAAAGTCAGCTTTCAGGAATCGTTAACATATCATATTTTCTAATCATTACTATGTAATAAATAGATTCTCTTCAAAACACATTGAGACACATGCCAAATTCAGAACACAACACTGATGCCATTTCTTCAAGTGGAATTTCTGAAAACCACTACAAGTACGTGCAAAGGGTGCTAGAGAAGCTCTCAATTAAGCTGCAGTTGAGGTTTAGATTCTAAGTTAATTCATAAAATAATTACAACAGCACCAAGCTCAGTAAAGCTTCATGATATTGCTACACCGAAGGAAATTTACATTTATTGCCCACTCACAGATGAGTATTTTGTAGAATCCCATTAAAAATAATTTTATTTTAGACTTCTATCTGGCTAGCACATGTTAAATGAGGTCAGTTTCAAATTTGTTTTCAAAACAGCATAGCGTGTTTATCACAGAAGTAATTTCTGCTGCTGTTAGTGAGCTTCATACTGCTCTTCACTTTAATGTTCTATTCTTATTCTCTGAATCTAATACGGTCTTTGCAAAAAAAAAAAGCATTGTATTTATAAAATAACAGCACAGATGTCCAAGGGATGAAGAACATAAAAGGATATGAAAACAAATAGGAAGTCCTGCAACATGTGGTGGCTTGTAGACTTGACAGGAACATAAATGTAGTCAATTTATCCTTCTTTGAATAGCTGGTAACTAATGCCACAGAACACCTGTTGAAGCAGACAGGCTCCTCATAAAAGTCAGAGTAAACTTTGATAAGGTAAACAATTATGTCAGTTCTGTTTAAGAATCAAGTTATCAACTTGGTCAAGATCACACTGAAGTCTTATGACATGACTGAATGCAGAACTGAGTTTCTGACAGAGCCTCAGACCTAGGAAAAAATCCTGTCATACTAACTGTGGGAAAATAATGGAAAATTGGTGAGGGGAATTATAAATGCACTCAAGTGACTTTCACCTCAGGGTGTCAAAAATCACATATCAAACACATATATCATTGCTTAGTCTTGCATGCTTGACAAGTAGAACACCAATGTTTTGGTAACACTGATCTGTGATACACTCAGAGGCACTCTATCAAACATCCCCAAGATTCCTGCACTGCTGTGAGAATGATCAAAGCACAGTGGAAAACCACCACCCAAGAGAAATCCCTAATGTACAGGCAAAAGCAGCATGTTCAAAATCTCTCTCTCTGGCAAGGACAGAACTCCATGGAACCTGTGCTCCTGCTTGCATGCCTCTGCCCCAGGTGATTCTGCAGAGACTCCCTGATTCATGAGGTAACAATAATAAATTTACACTTTGCATTTCCATGGTTTGTTGGGTTTTTTTTCCTGCATCCCACCTGTGTCAGCTCACACACTGACCTTCATGTGCAGACTGAATTTCAAGTAAGATGACATACTTAACCTCTATTCCTTTACTCTCCTGCACTTATTCACAAATTAAAGTTGTCAGGCTTTGAAGCAATACTTAAGATAACACTGGTGACAGCACCAAATTAACAAAGTATTGTAAAGCAGGAGATCAACAGCAATTTTACAGCTGTACTCAGAACCTCAACAGCAACTTTAGAGCTGTACTCAGAACCTCTGAGCAGCACTGAAATTCAAACAGATGAATGATGCCACTTAGGAACACCCACCTACAGCACCCACAGCTGATGCAGCGTTCATTTCTCTGAGGGACTGATCCCACCTAAAGCATGCAAACACAGACTCACATTCACACAGCATTTAGTAGGAGCAATCTTTTTTTGGCATTTCACATCCCGCTTTTCAAACCACAGATGTGTATGAAATGGCAGTGCAGAAACACGTAAGTTCACCAGCAAACATCTCTGATCTGTAAATTGCAAGTAACTAGTGGTGCTAGTTACCCAGACCCTGCTCACAGAACTGCTTCCAAGCTGAGGAAAGAACAGTCTTCACAAAGACAGTAACAGAAGCCCTTTTGGATGCCAGACTGGAAGTCAAAAGGCTGAGTCAGAACTTTTTGCACAGAGCATTAGTTTTAGAAAGCCCAGGCCTCAGCCAGGCACATGTCCGCTCTGCACTGATTCAGGGAAGGGGCAGACGGCGAGTGAAGGGAAGGACTGACAGGTCAGCAGCCATGCAGAAAGAAAAACCCACAAAACGCTTCCATGAATTAACTGCCCCCCGACGCGGGATGACATCAGCGGCGAGCAGCAGGGCCCGCGCACGCCCCGCGGCCGGCTCAGACGGGAACGCGCCCCGCGCAAGGGCCGCGCCTGGCGGGGGGCAGCGCTGCGGGGGCCCCGCAG
>NW_009953332.1:2509624-2516962 GCF_000747805.2 Chaetura pelagica
TGCTTGCGGGGGCGGGGCGAGGGGAGTTGTGCTGTCGCCGTGGGTTCGAGTCCCGGCACCGCCCCCGGAGGTCCCTGCGGTGTCTGTGCAGGTCCCTTCCTCCCTGCTGAGCCATAAAAACGACCATAGTGGCTCATCTGCAGGGTTTTTAATGCCTGGTGATCCCTGGGCAGGCCATTCCAGCACCCAACCGGTCTTTCAGTAAAGTCTTCTGAGTATCTAGTGTATAAACCTCCCCTGGCACAGCTTCGGCTGTTTCATCTAGTCCTGCCATGAGCTGGTTGGGAGAAGAGGCCACCACCCACCTCACTACAGCCTCCTCCAAGTGAAACAATTCCATCTCCCTCAGCCTCTCCTCACAGGGCTTATTCTTCAGACCTGTCACCAGCTTGGTGGCTCCTCCTCTGAACTCACTCCAGCACCTCCATGTCTCGCTGATAGCGAGAGTCCCGGAGCTGAACACCCTGCCCAGGGTGATGAGCACAGGGGGACAGTCCCCTCCCTTCTCCTGGCCACACCAGTCCCGATACAAGCCAGGATGCTGTTGGCCTTCTTGGCCACCATCCTACAGGTCGTTCCCAAACAACAATTCTGTGATTCCGTGAAAAAAAAGTTGTTTCTCCGCAGCATTGAAAAGGAACAGTAATTTCATAATGATGAAGTTCTACAGGGAAGCAGCCACAAAACAGCTGCTGGGCTTTATGGTTTTTACAGCAGCTGTGAGCACTGTGAAAGCAGTGCTTTTCACACCAGGCACACATCAACATGAGCCCACTTCTAGCACAGAAATTTATCACAGTGGGGAGATATTGCCACCTACCAGAGATGGCATCTCTCCAAAGGCTTATATGTCTCTGTGAGCCCTCTCTTGCCATGGTTTCACCTTCTGCATCAGCAGCACTGTACAAACACAGGGCAAGAGGAAATGCAGAAGCCATGAGGAGGTGTCACCTGCCAAGAAGCACATCGCCATTCTTCCCAGCTCCACAGGTCTCCCAGGGCTGTGTTACCTGGCTTGGTACGGGCCTTCGCTGTGGTTTGAACATTTTATCATGTCTTCCAGGTACATTATATTTTATTTGTTACAACTATCACCCACAGTAGTTTCCATTTGAAAACTTCGTTTGAAAGAAGAGGAAGAAAAATCATGTCTGGTCATGCAACGACTCAGGCTAACAAGAGGCAAGGAGTCTTATACCTGTAGGAAAAACAACCCATTCTGGGAGCAGGTCATACCCACTGCCTACCCATGGCAGAGGGTCTGGCTCTGCTGTGCACACCTGCTAATTTTGCTGGTGCTGAATAGAAAACCCCAAGAGTCTTTGGCTTGAGTAGACCCCATAAATATCTTGGAAAGGTTTCAGACCATTTGGAGCAGAGGGCATGGCTATCACCAGAGAAGTCAGCAGCCTGCAGCTGTTGGGGGCCACGACTGGTGGTGACAAACACGATAGCTGTGGGACTGAATAACTGGGACTGCTCTGTTGCAAGCTGTCTGGCCATCCTCCTTTCATCCCTGTTTCATACCAGACTGGCAGCAAGCAGGTTCATTGTTGAGGGCTGGTTTAATCTTCTCAGTGATGACATCTGTTCAGAACAGGACTCACCTATCACATCTTCCCTATGGTACAAAACATGCTAAAGCTTTTCAAGAAGACAGCACTAGCTCTTCAAATGAACTTACTTAATGCCTGCATTTCTAAACACAACTTCTTAGGGAGAATGCAGACTTACCATTAATGCAACTCCATGCATCAAAGGTAAGATGCACCACTGCAGTTTTCCCCAGACAGTTTAGCAACAAAATACTAAAATTCAAAGGGATTTTTAATGTCTTGGTCTTGGAGAGAAGTTGGCAGCTGGGTCAGAAGTAGTGCTTGTGGTCAGACATCAGGGGTGCCAGTAATGCCAGCCTCAGGAAGGGGCATGTTTGGGTCTGGAACCCTCTGCAATGTGTTGGGGTGGTGGTTAAAGTGATTTTTTAAGATGTAGGCCTGCTTCTTGATACCAGGTCTGGATTATGTGTAAAAATTTAACCACATCTTCCTACATGCTTTCTTATTTCAGAACTGCAAATGCAAGGGAATGGTCCCCATCAGGAAATAATTTCATGGTTTTAATGGGTTTCTTCAGAACTCTTGTTAACAAAATATCTACTCAGAATATTTTTTTCTAGAGTTATTTATGTTCTTTTTTTCCATGATAAGAGATTTTTTAAAAGGAAGGGCAGGTGAGATGAAATATTTCAGATTATTAAAGTTGGCCCTGAAGGGATCTGTAATGACATGTTACTGCTTTATATACTGAGAGACCAGGGAACGTGGCAGGAACATGTGTGGATCCTCAGGAGCTGGTAGGAAACTGAGGCCTGCACAAAAACCCTGTTAGGTAGGGTGCCTGACAAGCAGATGGTCACTAAGCTAACGTATGAGCAAAAGCAATGCTGGCTGGATGCTGCAGGGGTTAGAGAATACCTTCAAGTTCAGGTTTTGGCCTGTTTTAGGCCAAAAAGGGATGTTGCATGAAGAAGACTCAAAGGAAACAATGGCAGGGAGCTGGAGGAGAAATAAATGCTTCAGTTGCCTAAACCTGAACTAAAACAGACCAGCTTGGGTAATCACACAGTAACAGAGGTAGAGGTTGGATTTAATCTGTCTCCACTCAGGATGATAAATTAGACACATCTATTTATCAAATTTGTCTTAAATAGAGGTTAGAATTTAAGGAAAGACTTTGTCCCAGAGCAAATTTCTTCTGGCACCAAACGTACTGCTTTCCTACAGTTTAACACCTGAAGCATAAAGCAAGATTTAGCCTTACCTGGCCCTCTCTTTATAGCTCTTACTCTCTTGAAACTCGGAAGAACAAGACTCATAATATTTTCTTCCAGCTAGAAGTACAGAATTATGCCAGTTTTATGTGGGTTTGTTTTTTTTCAAATGCTAGTTGGGCTGCAGTACTTATATTTATTTGCAATTGCATGGAAGAAACCTTGGAAGTTATTAAAACTTTACTGAAATTCTGTCTAAGAAGTCAAGCTAGCAAAATGACAAGGTAGGCAGACAGCTGTGGATAGCCTTTATAAAAGAGTATTATTTGCTCTGTGCTGGCTTTGAGAAGGGCTGGACCCTCTGACAACTGCTACTGACATTGGAGTTGCTTATATGCAACTAACCTCATGCCTTGCACAGTTCAAAATCACTGTGACTCATTATTTTGGAAGACTTTTCTCTTTGTGACTTAAAAAAACAAGGCAGCTCACTTCCATCATTGACCTGAAGCTCTTCTGGGCTTTTGAGGGTATGTGCCTGAGGATGTACCAAAGCAAGGTGTGAGTCCCAGAGAAAGTGCCCAAACAGGCTCCTCATAGATGCAGGCTTTCCTTGCTGCATCCATTTTTCCTTTTTTTTTCCTCTTTCTTTTTTTTCTTTTCCTTTTTTCTTTTTCTTCTCTTTTTCCTCTTTTTCTTTTTCCTTCCCTTTTCCTTCCCTTTTCCTTTTCCTTTTCCTTTTCCTTTTCCTCTTTTCCTTTTCCTCTTTTCCTTTTCCTTTTCTTTCTTTATTTTTCCTTGAGCAGGTCAGAAACCACCAGCACAACCAGTCACCCAGGGGAGGTTTGGTGGAGCAGCAGGAAAGCTTGGATGCCTTGGTATATGGGACCTGGTCTGCCTGAACAACCTAAGAACTAAAAGACTGCCTGGCTTCCCTCCCAGCAAGCTACCCCAGCTAGCAGGGCTGGGTAGGAGGGTTTGAGTGGGCTGTGCTCAGGGCTTTCTGGGAGTCACTGTGGATGGGCTAAGAGGCTGTGACAGGGCTGCTCCTTCCGTGCTTGATTATTGCTCCATTACCTTGATGAACACCAAAGCCTCAGATGTCAGTCTGGTGACAGCTCGTTATATTTAATGCAATTACTGCAGTGTTTCTATCATGACTAAAGAGAGTAAGATTTGTGCAATATCCTTCCTCCCACTAACAACTTCTGAATTTTGTGTTTGTTTTTTTTAAGCAAAGAAAATATTAGCTGCAGTTAAAGATCTGAAATGAGAACTTTTTAATAAAAAGCCCCCTCGTATTCCCAGACTGCACCTCTGAGTGTTCTGCTTCATATCAAGCACAGAGGATAGTGGGCAGAGGAAAACTGGCTTTCCCACTGTTTTTTGAATCAGTTAGTCACTGCACTGAAGAAACACAGTGAAGTTTTATTTATGAGCATGCAGAGATGGCTGCACCTATCGAATCTGTCTTATTGTTCCAACAGGCTCTGCAACCACAGAATTAAAATGTACACACAAGCACTGCTTTGAGATAAGAACTGTGCATTATGTACATAATATACATTATATATGTATACTGAGTAAAGCAGGGCTTTGATTTTTGATTAATTTTCTTAGTAGTCTTCCAGGAGAAGAAATATGTTCTGAAACATGAACAACTGACTTTCCTCCCCTGGAATGCCCATTAAAATCTGCTGCATTGCTGGTTTTATGCACACCGAGGGTTTCCTTTTTTAAAAAAACAAACAAACACAAAACAACAACAATAAAACACTATAATTAAAAATAGGCAAAAAAAAAAAAAGGAATGGAGACTTGAATTGCTCTTCACTTAATGATACTTTCTTCGCAGCGTAAATACTTGTCAAATAAGGTTTTGAAGCTTTTAAAGTAGTATTTTCCTCATTTAATGCACTATGGGTCAGTGGTGAATCTGTCTTTATTGCCACTGAATTGCAAGGAGGGAGGAATGGAGTTTGATGTGATTGGTGTAAAAACTGCCATCGCCACTTGGTACATAATAAATTCACCCCAGCACAAACTTGACATCATCCCTGTTACTGAAAACCTTGGAGCCTGAGTCCATTAGGGACACACCCTGCACCAGGTAGGAGAGCTGCCTCTCTCCTTGCTCCATGCAGCCTGGGCTTTAAGCTTTGTATATTTCTCAGGGAGAAGGGAAATAAGAAAAAAAAAAAAAGAAGAATCCTCGATCAGCCACAGCACACGGATTTAGAGGTTTTGGTATTTGCCTCTGTATAAACCTGACTAGTGTGGCACAGTTAGCTGGGAAGGTGATGAATTCACAGCTGGCCTTCCTGCAGGGAGTATTATTGCCAGGCTGTCATTGAACCACAACCTCTTCCAGAAGACCTAAACATCCTGCCCTGTGCAGGTTAATTTTGTGATTTGGTGAAAGGGCCTGCACATGTTCTAGCTCTTCACATGTTTTTGCAAAGGTTTTTATCTGCATGTAGCCCAAAGCCTACTTTAAACATTTTCTGAAGACGTCAGAGAAAATCATACCTAAGCTAACCAGTTAGACACGTTGTGTTCTTCTCCAGAGTACCTTTTACTGTTAAAGTCCACATTGATTTTCTCTCCCATTTCTTGTCCTCATAGCCCCAAGTTTCATACTCTTGATATTGCTACCATGTGTGATCCTCTCATGTATACCACATACCATTGCACACCCATATTAAAAGTCAGCTCCTTCATCCATCTCTGTCAGAACAGATTTCACTTCAGACAGGCTCCTAAATGCCCTGGCTCCCAGTTCATGCTGTGGTGCCAAATATGTAACAGAGATGCTCACAGCTGTGCCCTGGGTCATAGGCATCTTCAGATCAGTAGGGCAAAAATAAAAACTGTATATGGCTGCATGAGGAAGCTGAAGAGACATGGGTCGTGCACCTTCTGGGTACATGTGAGACTACAGAAAATAGCCCTTCAGTGCTACAAATGGTCATGGTGCTCCTAACAGATAGAACTAAAAGGAAATAGCCATCCTCCATCCCAGGAAACTGGTCTTACGTGAAAATACACGAGTTGTGGGAATAATACAAGGCAGCATCCAGGCCCAGTAAAACCAGTTCTGGTAGGCCATTGCCCCATGCTGGTAGCAGCTCTCTGGTAGCACATCAGTGCCTTGGCTTGGCACCAAGATTCTGCCCTATCTGGGACCCTGCCCCACTGTGAATTTTGTTCTTCTACTACACACTCTTTCTGGTGGGTGAGCTAAGTTTCAAAAGGACCCAGCTCTGTCAAGTTTGGGCTTCAATTTCACTTAACTAGTATGAATTTCTTTCTTTCCCCCACTCCCCACCCTCCAAGAGAGAGAGGAACACTTCAGGACACAGGGTATATCTATACAGGTAAGATATACCCGTACACACCACGCAAATAAAGCAGAACTAAGAAAGTTCATATGAGCTTCTGGAAAGAAATGAAAGACCCATTACATGAAAACAAAGTATAGTGCTCTGGAGTCACCCATCCATGAATTTGTTCTTCAAATCACATCATTTTGTCAGTTTCTGAAGTTGTTCCTCTCATGCCAAAGCGCCTGTTGGAATAAGCTTTGACCCATGTTGAAAAGCAGTGAATAAGTACATTTTCCTAGCTACTGCCTATGAAGGCTTGGCCCAGAGCCACACCGTCCAGAAGTCACTTCACATTTTTAAATCAGATTTTGAGAAGCCCTGCAGCCAGCCACGAGCAGAAAGAAGACAGACAGAGTAAGGAGATAAACTGGGGAGGAGCACAGGCAGCTGCAGGAGAAAGAGCAGAGGAAGGGAGCTTTCTCATGTGGCATAAAGCAAGCACACCTGGGAAACAGGGTCTGCTTCTATTTTTCCAACAGAGCATGAGGGAGGAGGAGATAAGAGGACATGAGGAAATACGAGCTCTAACCTTCAGGAAGAGATGTGCTGGCATACTCCAGTGGAGAGACTGGCTGTAGTTTGGAAGAGAGGGAGCATAATTAATAAAATTTTCAATGCTGACTGCCCTTTGCTGAGCTGTACTGTCAGCTGCACTTCTCTGGTTGTTAAAAGTTAAGGAATACTGTCTTTCCAACTTGCCAGCTGGACCTCCCCTTTCCTCACGAGAGGTTCCCAAAGCAAATCTCTGACAAAGGCTTTCGACCCATAGCAGGTGGATGTTAGTGCCAGGAGCACCTCTGCTGACGTGCCGCGCAGTGGGAAGTGCTGATGGGCAGCAAGGCAGGCCATGGAGGACACCAGGCTCCCTAAAGCTGCTTCATCACAGGGATTAGCTGCTGTCCTCTTAATGGGCTCAAGACCTAATCTTGGTTTTGTGCTGCAGACTGGTTTGGCCTCCTCACCTAGGGCAGGCACATGCTCTGTATGCACTGCTGTCTGCAGCAAAGAGCTGGTCCACCAGAAGAGATATGGTTATGTGAAGCCCCTGCCTTCTGGTACAGAAGTCATTGGTTCTCTGGTGACAGGCAGGTGGCTGCAAACGCCCAGCTGATGGCACTGTGTCTTCATCAGTCTGAAAGGCCAGAGGAGAGTGGTGGGTTACCTGCTGGTGACCAGTGTCTA
>NW_009953332.1:2517347-2530347 GCF_000747805.2 Chaetura pelagica
GGAATGCTGCAGCTCCAAACGTGGTGCATGACATGCTGTTTGTAGCAGCTCGTTACCACCAGTTTGCTGAACGAGGTGGGGTCTGAAGGCTTTGCACAGGAGAAAGTTATTGCACCCACAGAAACTATAGCCTGGGAGCAACGGAGCTGAAGGCTGTGGCATAGATGGCAATCCAGGCTTTCCTCCTGGGGGCTGCTGATGGCCTGAAAGCTGAAGGATCAGCTGGCTACAGCCCTACACCTTCTTCCCAAGGACAGCCAGCTCCAACTCCACCTGAACACCACCAATGCTCTCCTGCAGAGGAAGAGATACACTCAGTCCCCATTCACAACCTGTGGCCAAGAAGACCTGTTTCCCTTCCCCACAGTGCCTCCCTGCTCTCTGGAGCAGGATGAGCTGTTCTGCAACCACTCAGAGGCATCAGATGCCCATCGTGACCACCTGGCTCCCTCCAGTGGGTGGGATGGCCACCTAGATCAGTGAAGCTCCAAAGGGTTCTTCCTCTGGAAGGATGAAGCTGTTGCCAGAGACCTGAATGGAAAGCAGGCTGTTGTGATCCTTGAGAAAATGTCTGTGCAATGTACGTGCCCTTCATCACAGAAACAACTGTCTGCTGCTAATGCAATTTGGATTTGCCTGGCTTGTAGAGCCTCTCATTTGCTGGCCAAATGTGTAGCTCACTGATCACAGACAGACATTTATAGTTAATAGGGTTTTTTACTGGATCCTTCTAGGGGCATGTCCTCTTCTGAAGTGGCCACAGTTTTCCTCAGGCAAAAAAGCTGTTAGAGACATTTGAAGAACTTTGTAAGAGGCTTGAAGAGCAAATACAAGGCAGAGAAATGGGGGATGTGAATTTGAAAGCACTTTTGCTGGCTTTGCAAAAGACCTGCATTATCCTAAGACTTGTGCCACATCCCCATCAGCACCCCCAGACCTGGGTATCAAGAGCACCTGTTGCTGCATTCCTTGTCCCTTCCTGTGCCCCAGACTCCCTCTATCCCTGCTCTTGTGGGGAACAGTCTGGCCCTGTGCCCCACAGCCCTCACCCACCAGGGGATGCCAAGGGCCTGTGCAGAAAAGGACACATGAGAGCCCTGCAGGGACATACCTACCATTAGAAGAGCTTGCATGTTGGTCTGTGTGCCAAGGATCATGGGGGCCTTGCTACCCACCAGCTGTGGTCTTTCAGAAGAGGGAAGGGTAACAACATCTGACACTGTGCTCTGCTAATGTCACTAACTGAAGGAAGATTTAGTTTTTAAAATGCCAGGTACTGAAAGCAGTAGTCACTTTAGGGTGCTCTCAGCTTTCAGCTGAGAAGTGCAGTGAAATCCTGCAGAAATCAATGTGAGTCTCCCTGTGTCACCTGAGCTGGAGCTAGTGTAGAGTGATTAACTTCATCCTGTCTCCTCAAAAGGATGACTTCAAATGAATTATAGTATGCAAATGATAGCAGGACCCGAGGCAAAACACACTCTGAAACAAAGCTTTGGGGTTGCTTAGATCTGAGTCTAGGCTCTATGAATGAAATGTAAATAGACGCTGCTTCTATTTGTGGTTGTGTGCTGTACCAGTGAGGGACCCTGCACTTAGCACTCCCACTTAATTGCTACTTCAAGAATGAAGTTGAAAACCACCATGTCATAAGGCTTTTAGATCTTTGTTCAAACCACTTAGAGTGAGATGTTTAAAAGCACTTGGAAGAGCACTATGCTCTGCTTGTAGTGCAATTAAAGGGGGGTGGCGGGGAAGAGGGGCAGAGCCAATTGCAATTGACCTTTCACCAGTAGTTTTGCACTGGAGTGACTCCTGGTTTACCAAGCACTACCTAATGACACACCTACACAGAGACAGGAAGGCGGCAGCAACATTCTGTTGCCAGCATTAACTGCAAAGCAAGGAGATTAAAGTTTAAAATAGCAACAGAACTGCATGGTCATCAACAGATTGTGTGACAGGCAGGGCAGAGATTTGAAGCTGTTGTCCATCTGCATACCTTCACTGAAGTTGTCAGGGCAAGCCAAGGTTGCAGAATGGAGACAGCTTCCATTGTTGTTCCCCAGAGGATGTTTAAACTGTGAGAGAAAAAATTAACATCTAGCCTGACAAAGGACAGAGATAGCAGAAGAAAGATGAGGCACATTGTCCCATATTGCAGAAGCAAGAGTTGGGGTGATCAGCCGTGGCTGTGTGACACTTCAGATCTGAGTTGGAAGGGCAGAGAGGTGTCATGAGGGAAGGTCTGGGTGAGAAACAGGTGGGGGTCACACAAAGTGTTTGAGGCTGGGGCTTCAACTGGGAAAATCACAGCAAAGAACCAGGGGGAGGCACAACCAGGGCAGTGCTTGGGTGAGAGTGTGGGGGAAGGAAGGGAGTATAAGGCAGAATGGGGAGAAGGAAAGTGCATGAAGATCTCCTGTCTGCTCAAAGAAAAGAAAAAAATCAGACTGCAGTAACTGAGTGAGGTAAAATAGGTGTTTCAGGGGATGTGACCTTCAAGGACAAGAACAAAATTATAAAAGGGTTGAAAGTTACATTTTTGCACCTTTGTGAAGGCAGGGTTGCATATGTTTGCTCCCCCTTAGGAGAGCAGCAATGGATGATGGATCTGACCCCTTCCCATATCTTGCAGGGAAGCCTGGCTGCACAGCAAAAGAAGATTGGCAGCAGGAAAAATCCCCACAGTACAGCTGGATATGAGGAGCCAATAACTCTCCTTAAGCGCAAGAATCTGGGGAGCGTGAAATGGGTGTTATGACCCTGTCCTATATTTACAGTAACTGAAACACAAAGGGAGCAGGTCTCCTTTGCCCCAAAGGCTTAATTTCCTGCAGTCTCTGGGAGAGCAATGACCTCTGGTGCATCACCCTGGGTGACACTCTGATAAGCTGGCTGGAGAAGGCAAGGCCAGGAGCTGGGGGAGGTCAGGTCTGGCAATGCCTTGTGCACCAATCTCCTGATCCTGGGCTGGGCCAGTGGAAAGGCAAGTTCCTCATCTGTCCATGCTCCTCAGGGCGCTCATAGGCTGCTGCCTCCAGCTCCAGGGTCACACCAGGAGCCTGGAGCACAGGCTGCAGGGTAAGGGGGTGGTGGCAGCCAGACCCTCCTTTGGTGCAGAAGGGAGGTGCAGGGGCAGATAACACACCACCACCATCTGTCAAAAGGTCACTGAGCTGGCAATAGGCATTTAGCTAGAAGAGTAGCAAACCACACAGCAGTCCTGGCACAGGGGGGCATCCAACCCTTGGGGGGCAGCAGGGACAACGAGGTCACAGGTCCCACAGAGGGTGGTTTGAAGGCAGCCACCCAGCCCAGCTGCAGCACCACAGCTCATCTCAGGACTGTCCCACCTTGGAGCTGGTCCAGGAGGTGCCTTTGAAGACTGAAGACTCCTTTGCACCAGGATTATTACTGTGGTGAAAGATTTCATGCCATGGGCTCCCAGGAGACAAACTGCCTTTTGCTGGTTTGTTAGAAGCCTAGAATAGATATACAAAAGGGAGCAGTTTGCTCTTACAGGATAAACTAGAGGAGAAAAAAAAATGTTGCCATTTCCTTTCCGAGCTGCACTCAGTCTCCAGTCGGGGCAGTGGAGGCACCATGGCTGGGGGGCTTCCAAATCCCGGGAGCACCGTGCCTCTGTGCACACTGTGGGAAGCAGTTGCACATTGCTAGGGCATGAAGTTAGATTCCTTAGTAAGTAAGCACTGAGGTGCTGGTGAGATCTGGCAGCTGCTGCAAACTCTTTTCTAGGACCTCACTGAAATAGCCTGCAGAGAAGCAAACGTGGCCAGTTCGGTTTCCTGATCTTCACGCACAGAAGGGGAGGAGCAGGCCCCTAGTGCCCCAAAAGGAATAAATATGGCTCAGCCCACGCCAGCTGAACAGAATGGAGTTATTTGCATGGGTACTGCAGAACTGAGCATGCAGCCAGATGGCTGTGGAATCTCTCCTGGTTGAGCTCTGTGAGGGGAGCTGCGGCAGCTCAAAACCTGGGTAGCATGAGCAGCGATGCACTCCAGGCTGTGCTTGAGGGAGGGGTACAACACACCAAGTGTGCAGGTCAGCATAGGTCTGAGCACAGTGTTCTGCAAAGAAATTCCTCCTGGTGACAGCCTGGAGTGAAAAATAATTTGCTGGCTTCTTTGTAACGCTGCTTAATTGAACACACAATGAGCTTCAGGGAATATACATTTCTATTTTGGTGTCACTATTACTCTATCAGCAGCCTGTTTAAAATGGGGTTATGATGAAACACCAATCTTATTAGCTAATTGTGCTTGCTAGTCTATGGTTGTTCATTTCATGGCCAAATTACAATGGCTGGCTGACGGGCTCTGCAGCCAGAATACTTTTAATTCCCCCCGGATTTCATTATTGTGGCTGCAAAGGAAGGAACAGAATAGCAGATGAAGCTGTTACTGTTCAGGCTCATGTCCTGCCTGTGCCTTGTACTGAGCTGTGCCCTTAGGCTGAGCAAGTTGGCAGGGCTCATCTGGAAGAGACAAACACAATTTTTTATTTGTCTAGTCTTTTTCAACAACAAGAAAACAACCTTTTGGCTAAAGAGCATCTGCTCTGTTTTCTAAAGAGTAGCCTACTTCAGTGGGGAGTGCTTATAATGTATTCATTTCTACTAGGTAACCTGCACAAGCACACCCTAAGTGTATCTTGATGTGAATGACATGCTCAGTACCTCTTGCCTGCTGTGTCACCACTATCACAGCAAGATGGTGTGTGTCCTGGCCTGCAGTGGTGTATAATTTCTTACCAGACCTTCCGAACAAGGACAGCTTTGACCTCTTGCAAAAGTAAAGACAGTCAAAGTAAGGTCTACCCAGAAGCCCTGCTGCAAATCCAAGGATCCTCAGCCTGCAGGGACGTATCTGTCTTCATACAGTTTTCCCAGACACCTCCATGCAAATGCTTAATTCTAGCCAAAGACGACCTAATTCTTTTTAATTGCTACCAGCAGCAGTTGCATTCACTCAGGCCAGCTGTTAACTGGTAGAGGCAAGCACAAATACCCACCCTGCAAAGAAACACACTGCTGCTGTCCTTCCAGTAAGTGAGGAAAGGGTAATGCTCTTGGATCCCCTCTGATCTTTTCTGCAGCCCACATCTGAGGAAGGTCTCTTGATTCTGGCACCTCACCTACTGCTTACTGCCTTTTCCATACTCACTGGCTTTTCCATTGCTTTTTCCATGCTTTCCGCCTTTCTAACCTCACCCTTCCAGAAGGGTTAGCTGGAAAACATCTGCAAAAGCTCAGCAGGGGAGGACACAGCTACAAGGTACAAATGCAAAGCACTCTGCAACTCTGGACACCTCTTACTGTGATGCCATACAGACCCTTTTGGGGTTTCCTCTGCTCCTGTTGTCTCATGATGAATGGGTGCAACACCAGAGAGCTTTCAAAAGCAAGCTCTGGGGCTTCTTGCCTGGAGGCAGCAGGACTTCAGTGCTCATATGAATGAGACAGTCCTCTGCAGTCCACCTACAGGCTTTAAAAAATGGGCAGCAATCTCATGCTTTAAAATCCCCTTACTTCAAATGAAGTCCTGGGTTCTCCCCACATACTCTTCTGAGCCCTACCCCGCTTCTTCCCTGGGATTGATACTTTTACTGCTCTTGCTGCTTCATCCTTCCAGTGATTAAAAGTCCACGCAATTAATATCAACACAGAAAAACAGGCGATATTGAATTACATCCTGTGCCAGGAAAGCTTTCGCTGAAACCAGAAATTGGAAACACATCAGTCAGTGACTTGTGATGAAAGGAAGTCAGGATGACCTCATTAATCTAATGAGCTACCCAAGGCCCTATAAAGGGCTGGAGCACGTTTGCTAGCAGAGGATGGAGTGTTTAGATATTTAAGCATGAAAAGAAGGAAGTCTCAGATGTCCGTGTCTGTATAATTTCCCTGATCTGTCATAATCTGCTGGTTGTCCTGCTCAGAAACATGTTCAACCTTTGCAACTTCCACCTAATACACTGCCCCTAGCAACTGCAGAGAGCCATTTTCATATCCTAACTTCCCTCACAGCCTTACCTGTCCCTCTTTCACTCACTTGTCCCTCCTCCTGCAGTACCTGAGTGCGTACTGACCCTTAAGGTACTCACCTTTAAGCCTCTCCATCTGCAGGTAAAGGGAGGCACAAAGGCAGCAAGTGATGAGCTCCAGGCTACATCTGTGATGGAAGAGATGTGTGTTGGCCCCAGGTAAGTTTTCCATGTCTTTGAGTTGCCCCTCTCTTACCTGGAAGGCCTTGGAGCGAAGTCTGGGGGATGTGGCAGGTCCCACAATCAGGAAATGTGGCCAGACCACCCTGCTCTGTCCGACATCACAAGTGCCTACTGAATGTTTTTTGCCCAATGTTTGTATTCCTGGAGGACTTCATATTTAAAACTAAAAGCTGTCAAAAAAGTAATTAATTAACACAAAGGGACATCTTATCAATGTTTCTGGAACTGGACTCTAACTTTTTAGATTTTTTTTGGCAAGGAACAGGGTTCAAGCAAGTGATTTCTTCTTCAAAGCCATATGGTGTGAAATACCTGCTCACCCATATATTGTCTCCCACTCAATTACTGTCAGCTGACGTGGCTATATAAAACAATTCAGTAGCTTCTGTCGCAGGCACTATTTCTAGCTTTAACTGCTCAAGCAAGGGTCTCAGAGAATCTGCCTTGGTGCTGAATTTTCTTCCATTTTATTTTTAGTGTATCCAGGGTAAGCAAGGACTGAGCATTAGATGGAGAGTATGGCAGTAGATGTTAGAAAAAACAAGCTTCTTTAGGTACTCTGCATGCAGGACTGCAAGCTCCATCCATTTCACACATTCATAATTTAAACAGTAATTAGAAATTCTAAATAATCTCTCCCTGGGCACTGGCTAATCTTCATTAAACATCTAAATACCAGCAACTAAAACTGGGTCAGCTCCTCAGTGGCCCTTGGTGGGAGGAAGGAGCCATGCCAGGAGACTTCTGCAGCGCAGGATCTGGCCTTGCTAGCTCAGAGATCATTTTGCTGCATGCAGAGGGGTCCCATCCTCTGCACAAGGCTGGAATTCTCCTTCAGCAGAGAGGGAGCTGTGCTGCCCTGTAGGCAAGGAGACTGGTCCTGCAGCTGCAGTGGGGGAGCAGGGATCCAGGGCTAGTGTTCAGAAGTATGTGCTGGCTGCCTGCAGAGTGTCTAAGCAGTGGGAACTGCTGTGTGAAAGACAATTCCTGCTTTTGCAGCTCCAGTCCTCTCTGTCTCCAGGTCCCTGTTCTCCTGCCCACTAATGGCTTCTCACCTTTTCCACCCCATTCCCCTCTGGTTTTCCATCCCCTTCAAGACCCACATCCCATTCTGTTCTCCCTGCATGTGCTTCCCTCATTAGCCCTCCCCAGCTCATCTTCAGCCCACTCCTATTTTTGTTTTCTCCTGGAAGCCACAAAACTCTTCTGTTTCAGAGCCGGGGGCATCATCATTGCCCTCCCCAGACAGTGCTTCAGTTCTTTACCACTGGCAAGGTTTAGGAGAGCCCAAGAGTTTCTGTTCTGCAGTTCTGACACAGGCAAAAGCCAATGGAAACCAGTCAGTATTTTCATAACCTTGATGTGACATGCCTCCTGTCCCTTACATCTCTACTGATGAAGAAAAACATCTCTGGAGCGTCTTGTGCTCCATGTGACTAAACCTGTTTAGCCAAGCAGCAGCGTCCTTAATATACCATGAAACTTGGTGCCATAGGGACACACCTTAAGAGAAACTGCAGAGCACTGAGACACTTGGGTCCACAGCATGAGACCATGCCTGTGGGCAGAGGTCCTGTCTGATGGGCTGGCTGGTCCTTTTCTTCCTAGCTATATTTTGGGATTTGTCTCAATGGCTTCAGCCTCAGGTTCAGAAGTGGTAGTGGCTCCCAGATAAAGTAAAGCATCATGCAAATGCAGTGCTGAAGTAATTCACAATAAAGAGTTATACAAAGAAGAAAACATTGTTCAGCTTAGCTTATTAGAGTATTAAGAAACTGGCAGCAAAGAAAGCAGACAATTGCTGTGCCCATGGGAGGGAGAGAAGGGAAGGAATTGTGATTGCACATGCCTCTGCTAGTAAGATTATACAGGTGCTGTTATCAATTGCTTCTATTCACCATCCATTTTCAGCTATCCAGCCTTTTTAAAAATGCCTGTGCAGAACAGGGAACCTGCTCTGGGAGCAGGGAGCATGTACAGAACCTTGCAGAACAAGAAGATGGCCCCACAGGAGGTGTTGTGTGGGCATGTGCAGTTTGCATTGCTCATAAGGCGTGCGTCTTTGCTCTACAAAATCCCATTCACCACACCCAACTCTACACAGCATTATCATCACAACACTTTTCTGGCACCAGGACAGTATGAGAGCCAAGAAGGAATGCCCAGCATTACTGTAGCTACTCAGCTAAAGGGCAGGCACTGATCTAAGTGAAGCTTGAGAAAAGATCTGGATGGACTCTGCTTGCTTTCAGGGCCCTAAGATTCCAAAGAGGAAGAGCAGAGCTTAGTACCACATAGGGAAGACACAAAAACATCTGTCTTACTTAAAAAGAAAAACTTTATTTTGATACATTAAAAAATCTATACATTTCTTAGACTAAAATACAGTTTTGCATCAGTATTCTGGCACAATGTCAGTTTACACAGAAAATCTAAGATTAGATCAGCACTGTTTATTTTCCTTCTCTTCCTGCATTCACAGCTTGCAGTATAAAACATTTCAAGTTCTCAGACAACAATGAACAGTGTCACATTTACTTTTCCCATTCCAAAAGGAGGTGGCATTCCACTGGAAAAAGGAGCACTTATTAGTTGATCTTGATTCAATGTAAATCACCAAACCAGTTCAGGGGTTTGACTGCCCTGTTACAAGTACGAGTGAAAGACGATGAAAAAATTGTTCCCAGATGAAGCTTTGATGGACTATGACAATGCAAGTACTGTGAATCCTTTAAAATCTGTTCGGAAGATTGTCCTTTTTCCTTAGGGTAGTTGCTATAATCAGCAACACAATCACCATCTAGAAATAATTTCTTTCTATAGGTATAGGATTCTACTTTCTTTCTTGCTCTGAAAAGATCCATAGCAAAACAAAAGCAGAGCACAGGGGATGTTGCTGTGAGATGTCTGTGGATAGGAATGTGTACTTTCCTAACTACTGTGGAGATCTTACAGAATATTTTCTACCTGTGAAATGCTGCTCTACATGGCTCCACCTAACCTTTGGTAGCTGCTTTCTGGCCTACATTAGAAACAAAACCATCTTTCTGTTTCCTCCTCCCTCACTTCCCTAGGAGACACTACCTGTTGACTGCAGCACTGTTTTTCTAATGAGAGACATTATCCTTTTTCAGTTTGAACATGGAGGGACCCAACCAATACTGACACTGGAGCTCATGCAGTATTTACTTGAGAGTTCAAAATCACAACGTTCCTGGGAACTCCAGTCAGTGCCCCACTTCTGATAGGTCTCAAGAGTAACGAGCTTCCTGATCTCACAAACCCTTTCTGACATACTCCCCAGCTGCCCCTATTTCACTCATGCCAGAGGGCAGCAGTGGTGCACCTGAAGAATGGCAGCCATCTATGCTGCCACCCTCTTCCATCATGTATTTAAAGAAGCCAGAGCTGTCTTTAAAGTTACTGAAATTGGGCTAGTCCTGCTAAAGTCAGCTGGTAGGTTTGCTCTGAATTCTTGCAACTTTGGTTCTACAGGGAGTCCCATGTTTCTACAGAAAAGTACCAAATGCTTAAAACACCAAATTCTGCTCATCATGCTCACACACCACTTGACCACTTCACTGAGCAGGGGAGCAGAATCTGGTGGTGTTTGCTGGTTTTCTGCTAGTTCTGTTGTGGCTGATCTTTGTCAAATGCATGCCAGGTAGTTTAGCCTTCAAATGGGTATTTTTAGATGGATTTGTGCTACCTCTTGTCCCTAGAAATATTTTCCTACTCCTAAGGTCTCTGAAGAGATTTGGCTTGATTGCATCAGCTTGCAAACACTGCAAGACACATCACAGCTCCATCCCAGACCAGAAATTCTGCCTTTTATATGTGACCCACATCACAAGAGACAACTTTTATCTCTTCTTTCGTCTCTCTAAATACAGAAGAAAAAAAATACCTTGAGAACAGTATTTTCTACAGAACACAAGAAATACAAATTTACCAGTCTCCATAATCTATTATGTGATGGAAATAACAGCAGAGATGAAAAAGCTGAAAGAGCATTTAAAAATGAAATATTTAGAGTAAACTTCCATCATCCCAACAAACAAGCTGAGCACAAGAAATGCTTCAAGTAAGTCTGTTGGGTTTTGTTTTGGGAAACAGAAGGGGTTTCTTCCACAAGGATGAAATAGCATTTCTGTGGTGATAATGTGACACACAAACTGTTCAAGGAACAATGGACTTGTTATGTTTAGATTTAGTAAACAGTATCTGCACAGGCAAAGCCATGATTTAAAAAACAGGGATGTTCTTGGGTATCTACTTTTAAATCTTAAGAGTGTTTCTTAAAATGACAGTGCCATGTTCAATATAGCATGTAATATGCACTCAGAACCAAATAATCACTGGATGGTGATGATGACTATATGTCTGCTACATGCATTTTATTCTGACTCTATAACATACATTCATAGAATACATCATAACCACTCAGAGCAAACCACTAAAGTGCATGCCCTGATGGCACATAAATTATGTTGTCTCCAACACTGGCTGCTCAGTTGCCAGAACACTGATACAGAAAGGGCTCATTTCTGCTTTATATCCCCATTTTGTGCTGAAAGAGTAAGAGTTAGCATCCCCTGCTCCCTCCATGAAAGAGAGCACTGTGGAGCAGGCTAATTGCCTGCTGCTGAAAAAGCCCTTTCAGAAAGAAGTAACCACCCTGAGAAGGTGCTGTACAGAAACGCAGGGATCAAGTCTTGGATTAACTCTTGGGTAAGTGGACCTGTATACTGGGTTAGGCTGGGATGGAGTTAATTTTCTTCAGAGCAGCCCACATGGTGCTGTGTTTTAGATCTGTGATCAAAACAGTGGTGATAACACAACAGTGTTTTCCACCTGTTGCTGAACAGTGCTTGCCCAGGGTCAAGGCCTTCTCTGTGTCTCATTCTGCCACCCCAGCAGAGTAGGCTGAGGTTGGGCAAGAGGCTGGAAGGGCACACAGGACGGCTGACCTGAACAGACTGAAGAAATATTCCATACCATATAATGTCATGCTTAGCAATAAAACTGGAGGAGGAGCAAGGGATGGGGCTAGGGGTTGCGCTGGAAGAAGGGAGGAGGGTGTAGAAGGAGGGTGAGGTTTTTTGAAGTAGCCACTGCTCAGAGACTGGCTGGGCATTGGCCTGCTGGTGGGAGGTGGTGAGTGATTGCCTTTGCACGACTTGGGTTTCTTTTTCTGTTTTTCCCCTTTACTTAATGAACTGCCTGAATCTCAATGCATGAGATTTATTCTTTTGCCCTTCCAATGCTTTCTCCCATCCTACTGCGGGAAGTGAGCAAACAGACCCTGCCAGCCACGGTCAACCTACCACAACCTGTAACTGTGTTTTCCACTTTAAATTCTCCTTTCTAGGACATGCCTTCCTAATGCAAAAATTCCTTGGATTACCATGCCAAGCTAAGGCCACATGTAAAACCCAATCCTGTTTTGTGAACTCAAGCTATGGGAAGGCTGAAGATGCAATTCTAAGCTGGCCATACCATGCATTTAAACTGTAGAAGTGATGGGCTGCACTCCTAAATACAGAAAACACAGTGATGGAATTTCTGAATTTCAGCTCCGCATCTGCTCCTCTTCCTGTTCAGTGCAGGTAATACCCTGAATCACTGTTTGGGAAGGTGAGAAGGCATGTGCTAAGATCAGTTGGACAAAGGGGTGGTGACACTCTGCCACTTAGCACTGCTTTGCTGAAAAAGCAATACAGAAATGAGAGCTAAACAAACAAAAAAATTTCCCTAGGGCTGAGAGAAGCAAGAAAGATAACACTGCTGCTCAGCTTCTAAACAGAACAGAGAGTAAAATGATGTGGAAAATTATTAAACAATTTAAAGTATGGCATGCTTTTTTTCCTTTAAAACCTAGTTGATCAGAGGTTACGATGCCAAGCATCTGCAGAAACCAAATGCTAGGAATGAGTAATCCACTGACTTGATTTTTAAATCCTGGCTAACCTGTCTGAATTTCCAGTCCCCAAGCACTGCTGGTTCAGTGGACTTTGCAAGGAGGTTACTTCTCTGTCATCTCAGCTGTCTCACCTGCTTCTCCTGCAGAGTTATTCCCAATGCAGCATCACTGCTACCCACAAGGCAGTCCATATACTGGTTTTAACAAGCAGCTACCAGAAAAAAATAGTTAATCCATCACACCTGGCAGACCCCAGCACCTCTACTGCCAACCGGGGATTTACATGTCAAGTGTTCTCCTACTCCACTATCCCCACTAAGGAAGGAAAGCAGAGTCTAAATTTGTCCTGAAAAATCGTCTCTTCAGACATCAGTCTTTTGTCTATCTACTTGCATGAGACAGAGCTGGAAGAGGGCAGCTAGTAGTTTGGTTGCAACTGAACTTTAAAGGACATTCAAAATGGCCACTGGAAAGCCTGTGTGTGGGTTGAATGCCTCTTTGGCATGATTGAAAAGCTCTGCATGCTGAATATACACTCAAGAATGGTGCACACAATTTTATTAAGAACATAATTATATAGATTTCTCACTTAAACATTACAACTACCCATAGAAAAGTGCTGTCTGTATCTTTTAAACACCATGTAAATAAAGCAAATTTATTTTTGAAACAGGATAAACTGCTATAAAAATGGTGCACAGTCAAGTCATACAAAAATACAAAATCTGTTTCAAACTGTAGTTCTAGTTGCAATTGCAGAGAAAAGCCCCCACCCAGGACTTCCAGTGAGCAGAGAACACAAACACGGGAAACTGGTAACAGCAGGAA
>NW_009953332.1:2530364-2530593 GCF_000747805.2 Chaetura pelagica
TTGTAAAAATGTGCAGAATCCAAGACTTTCAACCAAAGCACCTCCAATAACTTCCAGACAAGATGGAAATTAGTTTCTCTGGAAGCAACTGCATATGTGATACGTCTCTTAGCCTTGAAATCCAGTTCCTACCATGTATCTGAGCCAGTTTTTAAACTTCTGTTTCTAAACCCCACTGAGCTGCACAAATATCCATGTCGAGTGCCACTGCTGACTTGGCTTCCAGTAC
>NW_009953332.1:2530603-2545094 GCF_000747805.2 Chaetura pelagica
AATGCCTCCTCTCTACAAACCTAAGGCTGCTCCAGTGCTGCTTCTAGATAGTTTGACCTCTAACTTGCACTGGGAGGCCCCACCAGACCTCCACTTTGAATACCTAGGTTGAAGCTCTAGTGCAGCTAGCACTTACACAGATGTGTAACTTACAACTTCCACACTTAGAGAGTCCTCCTGGTGTCAGTAGGGCTACCAATGTAGTTCACTTAAACAAGTGTCTAAGTGCTTGCAGGATTGGATAATTCCATCTTCCTGCCTTCCCAGCAGCTATAATTTCTAAATGTATTTTGTTTTTCATACATTTCATATCCTCTTACTTGGCTTATTAAAAGAAAACTAAACAAATTGAAGTTACCAAATTACTTCTAGAAGCAAAAGTGAAATAGACCACTATTGCCAAAAAGTAAGAGCACTGTTTAGCTACATGATACTATGTACTTTTAAACTTTTGACAGCAGTTTAAAGGCCCAATCCACTGAAAGGAAGCACAAAGAATTGCTTGCTTATTAAACCTTGGTAACATGAGTTGTACATGTCCCTAACTACACATACCTCTCCACTCCATCGCAAACCTTCTGTAGAAGGGCTCTTGGGTTTCAAAAGATTTTCTTGAATGGAGTGATCAAGCCATGGAGGCATGATTTATTTGTACAGAGCTTCTTTTTAGTGCAACAAGTTTAAAAATCCCACTCTGAAATATTAACTTTACATTAACAAAAATAGTTTTCTTAAAAAGATTGTAACAAAGGCATTATATAGCATAGACAGATAATGAATTCTTAGCAAATACACTTTCAAGCATTTACCATTACACTTTGTTGAAGAATTGAGTATTAGCATTCATATCTGGTGAACTTCCAGACTGAAAAGAAATTTAACTATCCAAGAATAGTAATAAAAAAGCACGTTCTCTTGTCTTTATTTGATAACTTGAGATAACTACCCTGGCAGTTATACTTCCAAGGAAATGTTTCTCTGCCCTTTCCTGTTTTAGCCACCTGCTACAGTACTTACAAGTATGGGTGAAACAACAGGCAAGGAATGGTCCCTTCCACCTCCCAAAGCTCTCTAGCATTAAATGAAATGAAGCATACAGTACTTTCTTGTACAGTAGTACAGTTCATTTCTCTTCCCATCCTCAGCATTGTTACATCTAGTCATGAATTAATCATGAGTATGGCTAAGACTAAGCTCTAACAATATGTTATTTCAATTGCTTACATGGAGAATCCATACTGTTCAAAGGAGCACTGCTGAAGTGTGAAGGAGGCTACTGAATTAACTCAAGGGGAAGATGGTGGGTAACGAGTAAGAGGGGTAATTAGGGTAAAACAGGAAGCTAATTGCATATAAAAATTTCTGTCCCCATTGTATAGTTTCTGTTTAATAGGAGATGCAAGGGCTCCCACACACCTGAATACCTGAGGAGTTGGCTATTGTGATATCTGATTCTGATAAACAAAACTGTGCCCCACCAGGGCTGTGAAGTAAAATGACAGATTACAGACCCACTTGAACTGAATGAACTCTCACTGAAATCACCTTCTGAAACTAAATTTGAGACTTTTCTTGATTTGAAGGTTCTCCTTACATTTAACTGTCCTGAATTTAGTGCAAATTTAAATAAACTAACAAATAAAATTCTCAGCAGATTAGCAGTGTCATGGGAAATTGGTGTCTAAACCCAGTCATCATTTCAGATTATCTTTACAATGATACCTCCTCCAGATTGTAAAATATCAAGCAGGTAAGAATCAACTTTTCCATGACTACAATGAAAAATTTAAAAAATGGAACAATGATAAAGCTGCTTGTAAAAGCCACCCGTATGAAAAGAGTACATGTTTCACAAAAATAATTGTTAAAAAAAGTATTAAATCCCTGTTCCTTTTTCTCTGATTTTGGCTGTATATTTTTATATATATATATATATGTATGTATATATGTATATATATACTGTTTTGGAATGTCAATGGGTTCCAATATGGCTGGCTAGTTTCAAGATGAACTTGCTCCAGAGGCCTAGAAAACAAAGTCATACAGCACAGTCTTAGACAAATGCCAAAAGACAAAGAGAAACTGAGTCAAAGGGGTCACTGGAAACCATAAAGAAAGAAGTGTGAAAAGGTGTGTTGTTTTTTTTTTCTTGTGCCTTGATACAAGAACAGAATGTCCTAAATGTTTCCCCATCTTTGCTATTAATGCCTACTTAAAATACAACTGCACTCAGGGTGTTTCACTTTTAGAACTAATTGTCATGTCTAAGAAAAATCCACATTTCAAGGACACTGAAACAAAACAGTAAAGACCCTATTTTTTAAAAAAGAAGGAAGAAAACCCAACCAGATTTTCAAACACCCAATTTTGTGACTGCAGGTGCTACTACTGCAGAACAGACTTATGAATGATCCTATTCTAGATGTAATGAGGCCTTTATCAGTGCCTTGGGAAAAGGTATCAGAAATTTCATGGAAGTAACTGCTGTTGTTACTTGTCAGAAAGTGAGATCCTGCTATTTCAGAACTTATGCAACTAGAGCTGAACACTCCAAAACAAAAGACCATCTGAGAAATCAAGGCCCAGTCAGTTCTAAATAAAACTACTGCATGAGCAGCAGAACTGGGAGTAATTCAGCAGGTGACATGCAGGCTGAGCCCCAGGTGCTCAGCATCTTCTCCAGCAGTACTAGGAGGACTTTCAGCCAGGCTCAAGTGCCTAGTCAAGTTCCTATAAGAACAAGACAACCCTTGACTTGCAAGTACTTGATTTGCCATTTTAGTAGGGGAGATTAATCAATATTTTAACATCCAAGCTTTGAGCAGTTAACTACAAGAGCCTGAGTAGCAGTCTCTGCTTGCACTGACAAGAGTGTAAGTAGAAAACCACTTCAGGTAAAACAGTTGTTTGCATTAGAAATTAATGTAATATATTTTTTTACTGAGAATTTTTGTGCATGTGACTAGAGGGCTTGCTAACCTATTCTCCATCATTTTAACAGAAGCTTTAGACCACCCTGAAAATCCCAGCATTAGCGTCTATTTGAACAGCTTGAATTACTCCCAGAAGAAATCAGTAAATGAGCACAGAATTAGATTTTTTTCAGATGTATAAACACAGCAGCATTTAGCCATAAGCGAATCTAGAAACTGGAAAGCTATAGTGAAATAGCAAAACACGCAAAGCTAGACATCTACCCATTCTACAGCAGGAACCCATTCCAGCTAGGTCAAAAAGTGCTCATGCAACACGGCTTCACATACGGAATGAAAAAAAAAATTCTACTGTTAGCATACACTTTTTTAGGTTCCATTAGGTTAAAAGTTGTCCCCATGGTTAAGCAACTGCATCTGGCCCCAAATACTCTGAGAAAGTAATGATGGAAAAATATTTTATTTTACAAAGTCATATTGCACGATGACAAGTCATACCTTGCCCAGCCTGGGTCTCCATCATACGCTCTCAGTTCTCCACCTTCCAAACTCATCCTCCTATCTGTTATCTGTACCATGTATAGCTGTTCCTTATTCCAGGCTACTCAGACATGCAATGCCTTCCTAACAGGCACACCATAAGTAAAACAGGCTGCAGAAGCATAAATGATGCATTGTTCACTGTCTGTGCATCTGACAGTGTGAGATGGAAAGAGCACACAAGAGACAAGCAACATAAGTAGTTGGCAATAAAAACAAACAACTGGGAGAAATGTCATTTGAGCAGGTTGAAAGGAATAATTTTAACCAATTCCTTGGCACTGTATAAAATAATTTGACGAAAGCTTTAAATGCCTGGTCCTACTTTGCAACAATGGATGTGCTCAGTAGTGTTCTTCAGGCTTTTATGGTGAATATAAGATGAACAAAAACTTTTCAGTTTAGGACTGAAAAGAGGATTAAAGTCAGAATAGCCAAATGAATTATAGAGTTGTCATATTTTGAGAGAACTTAGCAGCTGGGGCTGTCTGTGTATACTGCTTGGCATGCATCCTAATCTAATGAATTTATAACTGCATTTGTTTCATATGACTCCATTCCTTTCATCTTACTTTTACAGGAGATGGTCTCAGCTGTGACAAAAACTCTGCCATCCAGGTGATAGGCAAGCTCACAAACAGAAAAAGCAGAACATCTTGAGTGATACAGAGAACAAAAACTTCTCCTGAAGAAGTGCAGTCAGTAAAGACAAAGAGGGAGAAGAAGTAAAAGTGAAACTCTTGGAGGATCGCCACCTCCTCATCTGCACCTACCATTGGTTTTAGCTCTCTCCCCTCAGCTCCACCTCCCTGGCCAGCTTCTTTCATAGATTTCCTACTATTCTCCACAAATTCCTGAAAAACAGTCATAAAGTGAAAAATGCTTTCTTAGAGTGGACTCAAAACATCAAATCTCAATACAAAACTTCAAGATGCAACTGCTCCAAATGACAACACAACTTGCTCCTCCCACTTCTCTTGGTCAGACTTGCCCACAAAGTACCAGAAGAGCCTGTCAAACAGCCACAAGGGTCCCCCTTGTTTCATTCTAGAAGCCAGACAGTTATTTGCCTTGTGTGCTGTTACAGCTTTTACACTTAGCACAAAATGTTCTCCATTATGGGGAAGAAAGGTAGGAGGATAGCTGTCAAAACCCCCCCCAGACACCCTAGTTATTGCATGCTATCCTGTAAATTGTGTGTAGTGTTAGAACTACATTAAAGAGAAGTGATAGTTGCTTGCAAAGTGTTGTTGACTTCCCTTACGTCCCTCAATTTAAACTCCTGAATTTTTCACAAGATCACAGTGATCAACTCAGAAAGATTAGCAAAGGTGTTAGTTCCATTTTATGTAATTTTTTCTCTCAAAATTTCAGCAAACTTTAGCTGAAATTTTACAGTGTGGTCACCATCTGCATGTGGGCTAGAATCACAGAATGGTAGGGGTTGGAAGTGACCTTGGAAGATCATGTAGTCCAACCCCTTGGCTAAAGCAGGTTCACCTAAAGCAGGGAGCATAGGATCACATCCAGGTGGGTTTTTAATATCTCCAGAGAAGGAGACTCCACAAACCCCCTAGGCAGCCTGGTCCAGTACATTGTTGCCCTCAAGATGAGTAAGTTCATCTCACTCACACTTCCTAAGCTCACCTATGAGGATGTTAAGGGAGACAGTGTCAAAAGCCCTGCTGAAGTCGAGGTAGGAAACATCCACTCCTCTCCCTTCATCTACTCAACCAGTCATGCCATCACAGAAGGCCATCAGATTGGTCAAGGATGATAATACTCTGACATTTTTTCACTTCCAGGTTCCAAGATAGATCTTTCTTAGCAAAGTGCAAAACTCAAGCCTCTACCCTTTGTTTTCTGTCTTTCCATTCTGCATTTGCATGGAATGTTACTCAAAAGTATGATTCTACTGCTCATGTCATGGCCAGTGTAGAGAAGCCAATACCAGTGATGTCAAGGGAGGGAAATATCTTTACTTACCTGATTCTCATCAGACCGCACTGTTTGCTGATCAAGCCACGAACAAGATAGCAAGGTAACTCAGTTAAAAAACAGTATTAAACTCAGACAGTGAGTTGACTCAACTCCCATTACCCATCTTATTACATGATATGCTTACCCTGAGAGAGCAAGGGGAAACTTACCATGAGAACTTTATCCATGTAGAATTCCCTTCCAGGGCTCCCGTCATTGTATTTTGTATCGATGGCAAAACATAAGAAAAGGACGTCAACAACCATTTCATAAATGGAAAGGAAGCAGTGAGCAACCAGGAATGCAAAGAGGCAAACAATTATGAGCGGCAGCACCCAGACGGTGTAATCTCGTTGGTAATTCAGCAACATAATCCCAGCCAAACCTGTACTGCAGACAATCAGGACCTGAGGAAGAAAACAGAGGACAACTCTAATGGCAGAAGATGTTTCTTTTTTTGTTTGTTTTTAACCTTTGTGCTTCTTGCTCTACTAGGCCAAGAACTAGGAGTTACAGATATTAGGGGTAATGACATCATTACCTCCTGGATTCCCCACATCCCTGTCTGCAAATTACATGAGGAGAGGGAGAGCAGAAGGCAGGTGTTGTAAGCAGGTTATGTTTTTCATTTTGCTGGTGGAAACAACTTCCAAGTTTGTCTTATCTCTTCCTCATCTCCATACAGAGAAGGAAGATCAGAATTCATGTGAGGCACTTCATGTAACAGTCTTCACAGAACATCACTATGTGTGAGGCCCTAACAGGTATTTTCCTGGGTACCAGTACCAGTTTGGTCTTCAGGAATAACAAGAGGGCTAAACAATTGTTCCAGCCACTCAATCCTTTTAACATTTCTGAATCAATTATTATGAACTGCAGATAAAAATGCAATTGTACAATAGGTCAGCTTTACTGTATTAGGAAAACACTGGCTTGAATTGGCAGACAAAACAAGCTGACAGTCTAGCACTGTTTTTAGTTTACACTATTTTTTATACACTACACTGTTCATTTCAACATTTCTGTCCCTTGTGCACTTCTCTAATAATTTGGAAGATATCTTTTTCAGGGATATGTTTCCTAATGCTCTTCAGGCAACCCCACAAAACATTGTATCATTTCACAGTCTCCCATGAACCTCTGTCTTCATTATGTGTTTATTTCTTCTCACATCTTATTGACTTAATTATTGGATTAGAAGTTCAGCCCACTGTACCTTGACTCAATAAAAGCAGAGGAATCTAATAAGGAAGACAGTTCAGTCCAAGCTGGCAGTTCCTTACAGCAGGTTTCTATACTATCTTCCAGTGCAATTTCATCATAAATGGTGATGAATAATGTGCCACTTTTCAATATAAATATGGAGAGCTCCTACTAAACAGAATGTAGAGGAAAGGCTTCTCTTCCTTAAAATTCTAGGTTTTAACCCCAAAACCAATAAAAATCTCAGAACTTCCAGTAATCACTTTTCTCTTGACTCCCTAAAAACAAATTAATGCAAAAGATGCTCTCACCTTCAGCTACTCCTTTCTGATCACTAACATAAGTGTCTATCTTCTCCAACCCGGACAGTTGCTTCCTAATACAATGCAGTTAGATGTGAACAAGTGTGTGGTACAAAACAGGAATTTGAAGGCATTTTGTATCTGGAGTGCAGCCATTCCTACGAAAAACTTGCTACTAAGTAAGTCAATAGCAACTGTATATAGCAGACATACCTTTCCTAGAAACAGCATAAAATCCCCAACCGTGTTTATGGCAGCCACTCGCAAAGCGTTTTCCACTAGAATAACAAAGGCATCCTTTGCTGAGGTGCAGAAGTTGGTGCTGTTGATAGCTGTAGCTGTATATGCATTCTGGGAAAAGCAAATTTAAGATTTACTCATGAAATGACCAGGTATTTCAGATAGATGGAGGGAAGAAGGGGGAGAAAATATATCTTCTGAATAAGTCACTTAAGTCACATGATGTTCATGAACAAAGATCTCCCTGCAATTTCTCTGCAGGAGGTGAACAGTGGCAAACTGCACCAATTAAGTAGTTGGAAAAATTATTCTGGAAATATAAAGGGTTTTATAAAGAGTTTGAGGGTCACACAAGCCCACCAAGATAATTTATAGATGCTTCACTAGACTGCCTTCAAAGTTAGTCAAGACAATTTTCAAACATTGTAATGCATAAGTTTTTTTAATGCTGCCTTCTGCTTTTACTTCTGCGTTTCCACAAGCAGAAAAATGAACAACAGTGAAAGAGATATTAGAGAGATATTTAGAGATTAACAGAACTGCAACCACAGGCCAACCTCTTTTACAAAGAGGTCTGACCAGTGTGTTGCAACTTTTTCCACATTGTAGATTATGACAATAATTTGATGTTATGTAGTTTTTCAATTGTGTGAACCTTAAATGTTACCACCTAGAAGAGTTTAATTCTGTTTTCACAACAAAAATAATTTGAAACTCGAATGTTGTTTGATAAGAGTGCATAAAATTAATAATATTTCCAACTACTAAACAAATTGTTATCTAGTTGAGATACCATGTTCACAAAGATTAATACCAGCTATTTTTCACCTTTACAAGGTAAGCAAAGACTAATGTAGTGATTTGCAGTGTAATTTCAGTAATGGAGACAAGACTGAAGTTCCTTCATGGAAGTTCAGTTCCAAAGTATGATACCTTACATGTCAGCATCAGACAGCATTCTGGGAACCACATATATTATCAGCCCTTACATAAAACTTGGATATTGAGAATCTTACCTGATTTAAGTAAGTCAGGCACTTTTCTAGACACCAAAGGCAGCAGATACAGGCTTTAAGCATACAGCGAGCACAAGCATTTTCCTAGGAAAGCACAGAATGTGGGAAAATAAAAATAAAGAGGAAAACTAACAGATATTAAGAAAACAATATTCCTTTTTGTTTCAGTAACTGATACTCAGGTTGGTAACTTAAGAAGTATCTATCAGTCTCACAGTCCTTTAAAGGCCAAATATTCCAAAGCAAGCTTCCAGCCTTCCACACACATTCAATTAAACTAGCTGTAAACATGTCAGTCATTGAGTCTCAGTAAGAAAGTGGAATCTATTTCTCTTACTTTTCCTTTAAGTTGTGTATGAATATACATAAGAATCATTCGTGGTATCTTCACTAGTGTGATAATGAAAGACCCCTTTGCTACTGTTCCTAGGTGGTAACAAACAAGGCGATTAACAGATGCCAGAATAGGAGTAAATGGCAGATTCCTTTTCTCCCTGTTGAAAAGAGAAAAAGAATGAAGCAGAACATCCAATATGTGTTTAGTCTTGTGTAGAAGTACTACAAATTCTCAATAAACTAATACATTGTCCTTAAACTAGATTTTAGTGTATCTTGCTCACTCCACGCTGACAGCCTGCATCAGCCTCAGCTAGGCTCTAATGCAGCAACACAGATGGGATAAGAAAGCAGTTTCTCACCAGGGTACCCTCACTAGCAGTTGGCTGCATTCCCACTATTGCCAACTAGCAGTTTCTTATAAAACTGCATTTGATGGTGTACAATTCAAAATCTTCCAAAAAAGTGAGAATCAAAGCTAGTATTTTTTCACTCAGACAACAGGTAAACTTTCCTTCCCTATCTCTCCTGTTCTGTTGGAGATCTTTGTGGAGACTTTGGAGAGGCTATTACTCTCATTATTTATTAGATAAATTATTTTCTCAGATGATTTGCATTACTGACTTAGCCATTGTACACTCAAGGAACCAAGTATTAAGCCTTGAAATAAACTATTGCAATGTCACTAGGATATTTTTCATCTATCAGATGAATACACACTTTCACAGTTTTGAAGCTATTCCCTCTTACAGTTTTTATTTACACTTCCTACCAAGGAAGCCACCTTCAACTCCTCTCTCAAAACCAACTTATTCAACATTTAAAGAATGGCACCTCTTCTTTATTAGAAATACGAACATAATACTAAGCATATTAAAATAACAAGTACTAACATTCCAAACATAAAATTATCTCCTTGGTTTGGGAGAAAGTTATTTTAATGTGAGTATCATTCAAAAAGATAAAAAAGTAGTTTTAATTCCATGAAAACAGCATTTGCATAACTTAATCCTGAGATGTTTACAAATATGTAAGGGGTGAGTGTCAGGGGGACGGAGTTAGGCTTTTCTCAGTGATGACCAGTGATAGGACAAGGGGTAATGGGTGTAAATTGGAGCATAGGAGGTTCAAGGTGAATATCCGAAAAAATGTTTTTACTGTAAGAGTGACAGAGCACTGGAACAGGCTGCCCAGGGAGTTTGTGGAGTCTCCTTCACTGGAGACATTCAAAACCCACCTGGATGCGTTCCTGTGTGATGTACTCTAGGTGACCCTGCTCTGGCAGGGGGGTTGGACTAGATAATATTTTGAGGTCCCTTCCAGCCCCTAAGATTCTATTGTTCTATGATTCTATGTCAATGATTAAAATAGGTTTACCCTGTATGTTTTTTCCAATTAACTGAGCTCAGTTCAGGTAATCCAAACTATCTTCCTTTTCAGGCACAATCACATAAACAAATGTAACTGAGGGAAAAGTCTGTAACAAAGAACACCTTGAGGTCTGTTATTGCCCAAGTTGAAAAGAATCCATCTGGCTAAGGCAAATGAACACTGAACACATATAACCATTTCTTCATGAATAATTTCGCCTCGTTTGAAGTGGGAAGCTGCTAATAAGCAAAATACTGGGGAAGTTCAAATTGATTATTTTTCCTTTTTTACTACGTTTTCAGACTAGAGTTGTACCTTAAAATGCAGAAGAGGATAACAGTTAAAAGAAAAATCATTCACTCTCAGGTGAAAGAAAATACACAAACTTACAGATGAAACATATATACTGCTAAGTGATCTATTCTAATGCAAAGTTATCCTCTCTCCTCTGTATTTTCCTGGTTCGTTACTCAATCTAGTTTAATTATTCACAAGATTACATCCCTGTAACATCTTGTAATAACTTCACAGATATATTTCTAGGTATACTGGAGGACTTAATTATTAATAACAGAATTTCTGTCAGCAGAGTAAATTCCTTGCCTTTTACATTGTTTTAAAGACTAGGGCAGATAAGGAGTCAAATGCAATACAGATAACAGTCTCAATTAAAAAGACAAACCAATTAAACATTTGTGATCTGAATCATGAACTTAAAAAATTTCTGCATGCATTATTTAAAAACAACACACATTTTTTAAAAGCCCCAGACTCTTCAAAGTGCATTGCAAGAATAGGAGTGTGGCTGCTGGATATAATTAGAAATTTGTATATAACATCCCTCTAATATTTTTTTTCCTTTCTTAAGTAAACCACCCTTGCTAAGTATCTTGTCAGCATCCTCTACTGATGCTGCACTTTACCTAGAGGAGCTGTATTTGTATATTGTTTGGAAAAGACTTAGAAAACACTGAAATAGAAGTACCCATCTAGTTCTTGGAAAATGATGTGGAGTTTCAGAGGAGGGGGAGTTGGAAGAAATGTATTGTGAACTAAAAGGTCATGTGGAGAAACTTCATTAAACTTCTATAGAACAGATACCAGTGTACTTGCTTCTTTTCCTGACCAAAAATATTGCCACAGTTCTGCTCCTCATACCAAAATGAAGTATTTCAGGTCACTGAAGTACCATTTATTTGTATGGCTAACTAACAAATCACCAGATTTTATTTTTTTTCTGAAAAGTCTGGATCCTAAATGGCTTATACCAGGACTCTGTGACTCATTTAAGGTAAATTTTGAGGAATTGTAATTTCAGAGACATTTATTAGACATGAAAAACCAAAAGCTAAGTTTGTGATTCTGAAATCAGTTTCTTATCTTTGTGAAACAAAATTCTTGTGCTTGAATGTTGGTAAGACAACTGCTTGATGACTACTGCTGCCTTCTTGAAGAGCAAGCAGATATATGCAAAATAGCCAGTGTAAAGTATGCCCTGATATAAATCTTGGTACACAACCATCACAATGATATTTGGAGCTTCAATGCACACATATTCTGTATCATCTTTTATTTGAACATAATATGGTCAGAATCTCTATGTAAATAATGGTTCTAATAAATGCCTTAAGAGATTAACAAAGCACTGTAAGTAATTTAAAGGGTGCTGGTTTGCAGTTAAAATAATAACTAATTGCTTTCAATGTTTTTTACCTCTACTGAACTTACTGGTGTTAACAGATAACCTTCCAGATGCATTCTGCTTTGTAGATAATCATCCATGCCTGTACAATGTGCACAGGTTACAAAGCAAGTAAGATTTCAAGTCTCAAACATCAAGCATACCAACTACAATCAGCAAAACAGATTATTTTATGATTTTTTGTATTTAAATAGAGTAGAAATAATTCAACTGCTCCCCAACTTTCCCAAGTGTTCTCCCCAGTGCTGCTGCCCTCATTAATTCCATTTCTAGGCCGCTCACAGTAGAGCTAAGTTGTCCTTACCTTGTAAAATAGTATGTCACAACAGCCCCTGCTACTGTCATCTGCTGACAGGCTAGGATAAACTCGCTAATCCAGATCAGTCCCACTACATGGTACCACCACATGTATTTCCAAGGGCCTACCATCCGAAATTCAACAAATCCTTCTTCATTTGGGACAGGAACACCTAGAAATAAATAAAAGTAAAAAAGGAAATGGTGCTTACCTCAACTCAGAAAGAAGGAAGCATATAATGTTAGCAGTTCATAACTGTTTACAGCAGAACCCCTCCAGCTTCTACTAACGCTACTAAATGTCATGTTTAGGAAGACTATTCAAAAGGAAGATACAGCTTTTGAGACAATCACTATAATGGCATTTGAAAAAAGCACTAAAAATATTCTAAATGTACTCAAAATGGCGTAACACTTCTTTCAATTTATAGCCACTTGGTGAAAATTTCCAAAACTAACCACCACCAAGTAGCAAAAGTTCTTAAAACTAAACGTAACAGAAGCATGCCTTACTCATTCTTAATTTCAGTCTGCTGCTCTGCTGATATTCATACAGTCAGAATCAGTATTAAACTTCATAGCTCCTTACATCTGGATGTCAACTGTAACAATCACTTGTTTTCCTTATAATAAGACTTTATGCATGTATTTCAACAACATCTGTAGCTCTACAGGCATAAGGAACAGCTTTAGGGATTCTAAACATATTATTTCATACATTAAGAAATCCATTGACTCTTCTGTCTTATCTCAGTAGAGATACCATGTTTTGAGACTGCCAGTGCATGCCAGAACCCTCCTAGGATAAGCTCTGTTTCAATGTGTTAACCCACATTAAGATCTTTCATTCTCTCCAACAGTTACATGAAGAGCTGATGAGGTTCAGAAAAATACTTAAAGCAACCTGTATAAAACACTTATATAAAAAAAGTAATTTTCATTCTAGTAAAGAAGCTCTTCATAAGTGTAGGCTGCCTCTCATACACAGATAACTAACACTTTTTCAGTTCTCCCGGTTTGGGTTGGAAAGACCTGGCCCTATTTGCACAAAGATTTTGTTTAACTTGATGTGAGTGGGGATATGGAGTGCATATTAAGCTAAAGGCACATACTAGTCTTTCCAGAATGAAGGTCAGTTGAAGAGTATGAAAAATACAGTATCAGCCTAAATTCTGCTTCAAATTTAGTTCCTGTGCAGTGGTCTTGAATTCACTGAATGAAGCATGGAATTGAGACTTAACTCACTTTCAGAGGTGAATATTTTCTACACATAGCACAGCATGTAATGAAAACGAAGAATTCCAACAGTAACGAGAACAAGAATGTGTGAATTCTATTACCTCCATCCCTTGCTAAGGACTCAGGCCATGAAATAAAAATATTTATCTTGCATTATCCTGCAATAGCTCTGAAATCTGAAACACTGCTACTTTTGGACCAGCAGGAAATAATATGTTTCAAAATTCTAAGGTTTTAATAATGAATGACGGTCTCCGTTGTCTGCAACTTACTGTAAAATAATTCAGACCTTTTTCATTTCAAAAGGCAGTTGCTAGATTTCTCTGCTGAAGTAACTAATATTTCAACCTATAGGACTGACTAATTCTAGAACTTCCTCTTGTCAGACGCCAAACACAAAGCTCTCAACGGGCAGAAACGGAGAGTTCATTGGCTGCTCTCAAAATATGCTGCACCAACAGCAGAAAAATCTCCCTAATAACCCTGGAAAATGCTGAAATAATACCAGGCACCTAAGTTCTGAACAACTGAACATCACTTTTAGCATATTTACATTTTGGGAGACAGTAAATGTGTGCAACACTAACACTTTCATTAGTATGTCTTCATGTGTATGAGTACTGCCTCCAATACCTTATGAAATCAGCTGGTTTTTACCTTTTTATGCAAAACTAGTGGCAATTACTTGAAAAATTATTACAGCAGTCTTATTAAAGAATCACCGAATCACCAAGGCTGGAAAAGACCTTTAAGATCATCAAGTCCAGCCTATGACCAACACCACCACATCAGCTAGACCATGGCACTAAGTGCCACATCCAGCCTTTCCTTGAACACATCCAGGGATGATGCCTCCACCACTTCCCTGAGAAGTCCATTCCAATGTCTGATCACCCTCTCCATGAGGAAGTGCTTCCTAATATCCAACCTAAACTTCCCCCAGCACAGCTTCAGGCCATGCCCTCTTGTTCTGTCACTAGTTGCCTGAGAGAAGACCCCAGCCCCCACCTGACTACAACCTCCCTTCAGGTAGTTGTAGAGAGTGAGAAGGTCCCCCCTGAGTCTCCTCTTCTCCAGGCTAAACAACCCCAGCTCCCTCAGCCTATCCCTATAAGACTTTCCCTCTGGTCCCTTCACCAGCCTTGCTGCTCTCCTCTGGACCTGCTCCAGCACCTCAATATCCTTCTTGAAGTGAGGGGCCCAGAACTGCACACAGGACCTGAGGAGATGCCTCACCAGTGCTGAGTACAGGGGAAGAATCACATCCCTACTCCTGCTGGCCACACTACTCCTGATACAAACCAGGATGCTCATGTTCAACCCGTTGTCAAC
>NW_009953332.1:2545348-2593182 GCF_000747805.2 Chaetura pelagica
ACTCTTTCCTCACTACTTCTATTAATGGAGCCTTGTGGTTTGCAACATGCCAACTTGCATCAAATGAAAAAGCCAGCCCAAGGCATGAAGTAATATACTGGGAATGCAGATTCAAATGCATAAAAACTTTCTTGAAACGACTGTTATGAAGTCATTGAAATCAACAATAACGGAACTAAAATGTGCGTGGGTTTTTTTCTAGAGGTTCTTACACACTTTTTAACCAACTCCGCCTGAAAACACACAAAAAGGAAGCAGAATTTATTTAAGATAAGCCTGGTAGCTGCTTACCTGTAGTACCAAGGAAAAGCAGGACTATGACCCAGTATGTCCAGAACAGGGTAAGCACAAAGAATGTCCAAAATGGTTGGAAGACTAGCAGCGGTAGGTGAATGAAGACCTTGCCGGCCACGTGGAACAAGGCAATGGTGAGAGCTACTCGCTTGCGCATAATTAACATTATCAAGAACAACACAACCTAGAGGGACAAGTTACCAAATCACATTTTAGAGAACGAAAAAATAAGTAAACTACAATTTTTCACAGCTAAGATATTAAAACACAGGAAATAAACAGATGCTTTTATCTGCAAGATCTCAAGATCGAAAAGTAAAACCTCTATCAGCTTGTTCTGGTGATAAATTACTTTCCACATTATACTTTTAGGGAATTCCAATCTCATAATTATGTATTTGGAATCATCATTAGGCTTTGGAGATTCAATCAGATTGTATCCTCATTTATTTTACAAACTAGTGAAATCAGCAAGACTTATCAAAGAATACAACTTAACATCTATTTCTGAGCATGGTGTGGTAGACTTGTCATAAAAGTTAGTCAAACACTGTCGATTTTTAGTAGTAAATTCAGTAACTCTGAAATGAATAGCAAGACCTGAGCAAGATAAATTGGTTCAGTCATGATTTTTAGTACTTTAGTTCAAAATGATCCTTCTGTAAATGCTAGAATTTTGGCAACAATTGATTTCAGACGTAGGAATGGTGTAAGAACTTTCAAATACGCTGAAATTATGAAGTACCTCTGAACTGGGAACCTATGAAAAATCTCGTAAGTGAAACTGGATTGGGAATCCAATATTGTACCAATTTATGGAAGTCCCTGTGGACATTTTACAGTAGAGAGCAGCTCTCCTGACTCAAACCTAGATATTAGAGAATAATGTCTGGAAGGAAAAAAAACCCCACCAACAACTAAGCAAACAAACAAACTCCCACAACAGAGTTTGCAGTAGAAATAAACCCTCCAAAAATGTGTGCAATATAAACTTGTCACCTGAATTAAAAAAAAAACCCAAGAGACAATCAGGAAGACAGAACAAGAAAACAATACAGTCACTAGCAAACCATACCGTGAAGACTGTAGCTGAAATGGCATAGATCAGTAGAGCCTGAATATTGTCTTTGGCTATTTGAGTCTCAACAGCACTGGCAGATATTCGTTGCTTAGCATAGAGCCACCACAAGACTCCTGTACCACCTATGTTTTAGAGAGAAGAAAAAAAAAAGGATAACTGAAAGGTAATTTCTTTACCAAAGAAGCTGAACAAAATGCTCAAGGGCACTGAGGGCTAGCCCAACAGGAACTGTTGGTAGGATGTAAGTATGTATAATACAGTAGGGAGTAAGAATTTAGGAGGGGGAACAGACAAGGACCTCTGGGTTCAGATGCAAAATAATAAGAGGAACAAAAAAAAGAAGACTGTAACTCCTGGGAAGACTAACTGAGAAGAGAAGGAACAGCCCTGGTACTGAGAACAGCACTTTGGTTAATGACACATTGCTACTACATCTGCTTCAGATAATGTTTTTTAGGCACTGGAAAAAACATTAGCAAAAAGCTCAGGAGGCCAGCATGTATAGTGACAGGTACTTCCTTTTAACTTCTTTTAAGAAATCATAGCCTTATAGCCAAAGTTTCCTTCTCAGGTTCTAGCTACCTTTCCAGCGTAGAACTTTTCTTAAGTCTCCAGCCCCTCTGGGAGGCTTTTGGTATCTCTTTTGAGTATCCTTCTCTGTTCTATTCCTGAATCAGCTGCATAAGCTTGTTTAGAGAACACAGGTCTTTGCTGAAGTTAGTCTGTTCAGGTCTAAACCAGAGGATGCTCTTTTGGCATCTTCTAAGCAAAAAGTGAATACCGAATAAGCAGTATGTCTCACAAATGATGTGTTCTTACTCAGTCTGAGTAATAGATGTGATTTTTTTAGAAGATAATAACAGCTGGCAGTAAGTTATTCAACTCTTTCACTCAACATAATTGCTTAGCTTCTGACGAGAACATAAATTTAAAAAAAAAATTAAAAAATCTATTTTTTCCTTCTTCTGTGGCCAGAGATCCTGTGAACAGTAAGCAGAAAAACCAAGTGATGCTGAAAAGACATAGATGGTCTGCTGATTTTACTTCATTCCTTGCTGTCATGCATTGCAAAAATTAAATTCCTAGTACTTCCTAAGTTAATTATTCTGGTTTTGTTCTTTCCCTGCAGTTATCTGCCCTTACATTTTGGCTTTGCTACTAGCTTTCAGAAACAAAAAACTTTTAGTTTTACAAATGTTGATGTGATTAAGCAGGGCTATCTTCATGCAACCTAAAGCATTTTGGATGTGACAATCTTTGGCCATTCCCCAGAAGATGGCATGGCTCGTTGCACAGGACCTACATCATGAAGGACTTTCTGAGTAACATGGAAATACAAGGATTTTATTAGAAGTGCTAGAAAAGCACCTTTGCTTCCTCTCCTCACTCTCAGATACACCTACAAAGCTACTTGGAGGGTTAAAGGGGCTGATGAACCTGTCAGAGTTGTATGGACACATCTACAGCCTAAGGGTTCCCTGAGGCTGCATAAACAATAGTTGCCCTTTGGTTCCTGCAGGCTTGAATATGCCATCAGACACATCCTGACTAGCTGGCTTACATATTTGGAAGGAAGTTTAAGAAGTAGGCAGGGGTAGGGCTTTGCTGCAAGTGGTGTGAGGGATATCCCACATTGCTATGTGGGCTCCAGTGAGAAAGGCTGATAGGAAACTTTCCAGCCAAGCACAGAGTGCAGCACAGCTCTAAGGAGCAACATACTTTCTGGGAGAGGACTGCAATTACAATGGTGGCATTTTTTACATTTGTCTTGCAAGGGACTCAAAGAAAAGCTGAAGGGAAATGCACTGTCCAAGTTCTGTGCAGGATGCAGCTGGCCAGAGGATACAGAGCACAAAGATAAGAATTGGGCACTCAGAGACAAACAAGACTTACCAAGTGATCCCAGAATGACAAGAATTGTTAAAATCCAGACAAGTACTCTTGAAATGTACCTGATTATAACCATCAGAATCATGGACAAGACTGCAAAAGAAGACAAATAGAATAAGTAGAGCAATTATTTCAGGTAGAAATAGCCTTCCTGATTCTCCCACTGCACTAAAATAACTACCTCCTAACAGAATTTTTAGACGTTGTTTTATTTTCTGAGGCTTACAAACTTACTACACAAATAGTTCAGGAAAGGAGGCACTTCTACACCTGCTTTGACACTGTTGATTAAAATAAAGAGAGCATATATACATTTACATGTTGCATTAAATACAAGACATAATGTGTACATACAGACAGAGATGTATTTAGACAATGACAAAACAGACAGTAAGGCATGATACTGCTCCACGTATGGTGACATAAGCACACCTCCTGAGGACCAGAGCAAAATTTGCACTCAAGTACACTTGTCAAACAAGTGCAGATAATGTGACACCTGTGCACTTCAAAACGTTGTGCCACTAAAAAGTAAAAAAAAAATTACTGCTCTATTTTCAACATTCAAAGTCAATTATTTAACAAGCTTCATTTGTATAGTTCCACTGTCATTCAGGAACTGCATGTTTAAAACCCCTCTGCAGCCTCAGCCAACTAATACTTAGCGAGGGGCACATATAAGTGCATGCATGTATTTCTGCACACACTTACTTGTATACAGCAGTTAAATGAAAACCACTGGAACCTGGCTTTCTGAATAACACAGTCTTACCCACTCTTTAAAAATTTTAAAAACTTCTTTATAAGTATGAAAAAAAAATATGAAATTAACTGAATGTAAAATTCTGTACTGACTTCTTACTCCACCCAACAGCAGCACTATTAATCAGCAACTAGCTTTCAGATTCTGAACAGTCACTCCACAATTTAATCAAATACTGCAGTTGTCAAGATAGAAGAATAAATAGCTTTCCCATTAAGAGTTGAAAAAATACTCATTTGTATTTTCTCTTGGTTTCAGTTTTTTTTAATGCTATATAGCATCCTCCTTTATATATATATATATTTAACCCACAAAGGCAGACTGAAAACAAAGGAATTATTCGTCTGGTATAGCTTCACAATGTTTCTTTCTGTACCACACACTGCTCATATAAGCAAACAGTATCTGAAGCTTCCCATTTTGGGATTTCAGTTTTTACATTTTGTAGGAGTAAAATAATCTCATTATATAAGCAGTTTATGTGGGTTAGCAGCAATCCACCTTAATTCACAAGAATTTGTTAAAACTGCACTTCAGTCTAATGCCATGTGTCACTCTGTAGGCCATAGTCATCTCACAACTGTAGAAAAAACTCAGCATCTCTATATTGCTTGGAATCACCAGCTCTTCATATAAGGCTGAGATTTTCAAAGTTCTTAATTCTGGGCAGGGGAAGAAGGGGGTAACATATATTACAATAAATGGGTACCTAACTTTCTTGTTTTCCCCTTGAAAGCTCTTGTATCCCTGCACAAGTAGTTTAAATGAAACAAACTAACTCAGAGAATCATACAACTCCCTACAATTAAGAAGAGTGTGCACTTCTCACTTTGTCCTTTTCATTTGGAAAGGGTTTATTTGGCTTTCAGTTAGCAGAAGCTAAGCAATAGGAGAGGGAAAGGTGACTATTGTAATAAAAACAAGAATAATGGGGATGCTCTGTTAAGTATACAAAAAACAATGTTGGCTCATCAACTGCCACACATCCTCTGTAGCTCATGATCAGCAGAAGAAGAGAAAAAGCAAGAATACATATGTATATTGCTTCTGAATAAGTTATTGAGCTGTCAAATAACATTTAAAAAAAGCATTCTGAACCATTTTTAAGGGCTCATTGCTATAACACATTTTTGCTCATATGGTTAGAGGGTGTTAACAATCTCCTACCGCAGTACTAAGAAATAGCTAGTAATGAGAAAAACAATTACCTAGTGATAACAAGCAAAGTCCCATTATAATCTCTTTGCTGGTCATAACTCCACTAATCAGCCTGTGTAAGACACTACTGTCACTGACAAAGGTGATCAGGGCCTCTGCAAACTTGGCATAGCAGGAAATGTTCACAGGAGCACAGCGATGGAAGAATGGAATAGGTGCACTGGTGACACAAGAAAAAAAAAATCAGAAAAAAAAATTACTCCTACTTAATATAAATGCCACATCAACACACAAATGAAAGGTGAATAGATGCAACCACTCCACCCTCATAACATCATAACCAGAAACCATGTGTTGAATGCACAAGTGCTACTGAAATGAGGATGGTCATAATGGGAAGTGATGCAGTTCTTACAAGTAATCCTGTCAGGCTGGAGTGCACAGCTCAACAGGAAACTACTACCCTCCCACCCTTAAACAGCAAGGCTCAGAAAATACATGTTCCTATTTCTGTTTAAATGTCTCTCATTGAAGTGTGAAGTGATGAATCAGCAGCTGCAGCAATGCCTTTGACTCATGTTAGAATGCAACACTGGCCCATATTTACAGAAAAAAAAAAAATCCCAGAATGACAATACTCTTCTTGCAAGTACATGTTATGCTGAAAAGACATAGGCACTTAAAACTGCTGCCAAGAAAAACCAATGCATTTATTCTTAGTCCTTCCCCATCCTAAGCTTGCTCTTGTGATAGAGAATACCATCACAGTATTTACTTTCATTAACTTTGTTAAAATTACACACTACCTTCTTTGCAATGCATGCAAGGATTCCTGTATTGTTTCATTATTCCTGGCACGTTTTGTAAGCATCCTCCCCCAAAATACTGACACTATGCAATTAAACTCTGCTGAATGCTCAGCAGAACCTGTTAAAGTCCACTGGAAGATAAAAGAGAGCAAACACTCCACTTTAGAAGTGCATAATTTTGTTTTCCAAATGTCTCCCATTATGTAGCTGCCTTTCTTGCTCACAAACTGTATCAGATCTCAAAGTGGCCTATTACTTTGATCAAGCTTCCCAATTACACCTCAGACACATGTTCCATGAATTACATGTTCCTTCCTGTAATTGTATCTAATGAAAGAAATGGCTTTTGTATTGTCAGTCTTCTAACCTCTAAATTTGTTTCACCCTCCCCAGTCTTCCTTGCTGATAAGACTTCAGTGGACTGTAGCAGCAATGCACATAATCTTTCTGCGGTTTCCTCATTTCAGCAATGCCCTATATACCAGCAATTTTCTGTACTCAGTAACTACTTGTTAAGGCCAAGCATTTCCAAAATTCTGTCACTGAGTAAACCAGCTGCCTTAGGCACATCCTTTCTATGCACTGTTTTTGGGGAAAAATAATATGAGATGCTGAAAATCGATAGTATGTAATTAATCTGTACCAAATTCAGGAGAAATTACTATCACCTGCCATACCCAAGTCTTTAATAGATTATAGGTTTTTATTTGAAGTGACTGACTCTTGTAAATTACATGGTTTTAAACCTACTGTGCTGACAAGGTAAGGTAAATACATAGGTAAATGCGTTTGGAGATGCTCATACTGCTGGTCTGCTTTTAGATAGTGATGAGGATAGCAGTTAAGTACAACAAAGTAATTGTGAATTAGTCACAGTTGTTAAAAAACAAACTAAAGGCATAATCATGGCCACCATTCTTAAATGGCAGGCTTTGTATCCTCTCAGGCTTTTCCAGCATAACCTATTTTGGAATATGTAGTGTACTGCAGTTCACTATATGCTGTAATACTGGGAAATACTGAAATCTGAGGTTTATTTAATTGTCAACTTCTCTGACTTTGCAGAAAGCCTAGAGGGTATAGAAGTTGTCAATACCAGTAACAAATCACAAAATCTAAGCTAGAAGTAGCCAAAAGACTGTCATTACTGCATCCAAATATGAAATTACCAACTTTGGAAAGGGATGGATGAACGGATTATAATACTGTTCCAAAATACAACCCAACCAAGGGGATTTCAACTATACATTTTAAGTTCCCTATTTCTGTGTGCAATAATTAATTTTTAACTTTGTTGTAATTAATAAAAAAGCACTTAGTCAGTCCTACAAGCCTTCTTGAGGAAACAGGACCCTTGAGAATCCACCTTTTGAAATCTGCTGCTGTTTCTGTGGTTCTGATTGAATGAATGACGTGAGGTGTCTTGTTTAATAAAAATACAGTAATAGATCTGTCCTAGTGACCTGTGCTATTTTATATGGCCTCCTAGTTATAACTTGATACGTTACATACCAGAACAGATTTACACATTTCTGAGCATAACAACATGATACTTAATCATGAACAAGAGTAAGTAAAGTTCAAGCTAGTGGATAAAGATGTTAAAAATTACATTTTAAAATAAATATTCAGATGAAGTTAAGACACTCATCTGATTATTCAAGTGCTAGATTTCAGAGGAGAGCTTTTTCCTCCCACTCCTACAGCCAGGCATACATAGCAACGTGTGTGTGGGGAGCCTGGTTGGAGTGCCACTGCCACCTATGTCTTCTCACCTCTACAAAGCAGACCATTGGCACTGCTCAGCACAGCTGCTTGATAAACACTGAAGGGAAAAGCTGTGCAGGTTTTCCTCTGAGGTCCTCTATTTCACAACTAAACAGCAAAATCATGCACTATTGAGGCTGAGATGTGCTAGGTACAGTTTCTGGAAGATACATGTATCACTGGCTCCACTGCTGGAGTTCACTGCTGTGTCAAAGTTAGACAGTGTCTTGAAGCTGGAGGATCAGAGTGCATTGAAAGGTGAAGCCTCAAATGAAGGGTGTGAAGAAGCCTGCTCATCAAAAGAAAACATCAGGGGACAGTCCTCACAGCATCTCTATCCTGTGGGCCTAATGGAATTCTGATGATGGTTCAAACTTCTGACAGATCAAACTTGAAAATAGGAGTGTCAGGTAAGACCTCCCTGAAGGCCTGTCTGCCGGGTGCTAGGTTTTCATTTGTTTGTCACCACAGGATTCCATTTTCCCTCCAAATTGCACTAGCTTACTCAAATAATTTAACTATAAAAATCTGGAATCAGAGTGGTTTACAGGCAGAATATTGGCCTTTTTTTTGCTTTAGGGCATTAAGTTCAGACTTTCCAGTCTCAGAAAATATTCAAACATCCTGAACATTTTATTTGTAACTTTTAGAAAAGGGGAAATACCCCACTTATGCAATAGTTGGGTTTTTTAAAAATAATTCTTCAGGTAGTTTTGTGATGAATTTACGTAGTGTCATTAGAGTTCTGACATACTGCTCTATCCTACTGTTTTCTTATTAAGCTAATTCATTCAGACTGAATGACATGGGAACACATAGGGAGAAAAGTCAATATAATTCTGGCAAAAATGAAGACAGACTAGCCTTTTCAGCATGCAAGCTGGCACTGAAGTTTTCATTTGTTTTTGTATTACAGCTATAACAGCTGGTTAGCTGCATGGAATATGAATCTGCTGTTAGGAAAAGTAAAAAAAAGTTCATATTCCAGCTGCTACTTATTGTCACTACAATATAAAAAAAAATAATTCACTGGAGAGATCACCATTCAGAAAAGAGAGACTTAAAATTGAAGGTTCTTAGAATGGACACAATTATAACATTTAATAAAACCGTAACAGAAAACTATGCATAGGACAAGACTGCAGTTACAACCCACTACTGAAACTAAATGTTTGAAAAGATAAACTTTGAGAAAACACAACATGATTCCTCTTGAGTGAGTAGAATTACTGACAGAATGGTGTGCACACCAGCAAACAAATTACTTTCTTTCTCAGCAATGCTCATCTTCACAGTTCCAGCCAGCATAGCTAGCAGAGTTTCTAGAGCTACAAACTTTTTCCTCCTACTTCACAAAAAGAAGTCTAGTATAATATTTTAAACAATAAAAATCAAATCAATCTGTTTATAAAACACAGCCTTCTTTTTGGTACTTCAGCATCCTCATATTGGTCATTTGGGGACTGAAAGAATAAAAAATTAACCAATTTGTTAATGTGACTGTCTGAAGTGTAAGAAGTGAACACTGGAGAGAACTGTGTGTGAATATAACCTTTTCCCTCCGAAAGATCAAAAGTACTCCATAATTGTCTCTGATCTGCATTGCTGAGAGGTAGCTGGTTATAGGGTGAAAGGCAGCAAAACAGCTGATACTCAGTACAGTCAGTTACACAAGACAGAAGAGAACCTGACGATATCAGCTCAATACTCTCATGCGTGGATAGTATGGATTTTTAAAGAGTTGCTTTCAAAATGCCTTAAAAACATGTGGCAATAATACATTAAAACGGATTGTCTGTAAGACAGAATACATTTATGCTGCATATTTTCTAAAGAACTGTCATGAACAAGACAAATCTCTGCCCCCTTCAGCCCCAATCAGACAAGATGTTAATATTACCTCTCTGGAACAGGATATTTAGGACATAACTTGGCGGCCCTTGGGTCTGTAGTATATTCTGATGGCTGTAGTTCATAGCTACACAGAGTGGATCCTGTTGAGAGGAGAAAAAAAGATTGGTGGAGAAAAGTAAAAAAATCCTATTCTTTGCAAACAGTATGAAAACTGATAAAGGTCCTGATTCTGCAGTTCCATATGTTATTACAAAAGGTTATGCTACAGCTCCTCCTGCAATGGAATACTGAATCAAGCCAAACACAGGCTTTGCTGTAAGAGAATGACATCCTTCATCTATGTTTGGGTCTTCCAACATTTGTGCACTTGAGTTTAAAAGGCTAATTTACAATGCAGTGTAAAAAAGAAGAACACAAAGTACTTTGCAGTAAATTTCCCCTTCTACTCCACCACGCTTTTTCCTAATAAGTTTTAGTGCATGAATATTGCATAAGACAACATTCATTACAAAAAGAAAATATTCAAGTTGTCTTTTGGCTTTAGGGGTGGGTTTTTTTGTGTTTTCAAAATACGACCAGTCTATGGGCTTCTTGGAGAGGAACTAAGGGACCAAACCGCTGATGTTAGAAAGTTGGCTGGAAAATACCACAAGCTCTGACTGTATTAGATGTCCAAAGCTTTTAGCAAAGCTGAACTCCCTCTATAAACAAATTGACATAGCACAATAAAGATCAAGTTGCCCACAACCAAACTGAAATATAATTTAAGCTTTCCTTAGTACATGACACTTGCCTAATGGAAGGATGTTATCCATTTCCATTTGTCTATAACCAAGATGGTAAACATCTGAGCCAATGCTTCTAGGAGTACACCTACTGCCAAGTCAGATCAAAGCAGCAGTCTCGTAGAAACTGGAGGATGAGGTAAGAAAGCCTTCAATGGAGGCTGCCTGTCCAAAGACGAGTTTCTTCCTGAACTTGTTTGCCAATTGCTAACTCCCCCGTGCAAGGGCTCTGGAATCATAGCCTTTTGTGTTATTTTTTTCCCCCCCTACATAATTAACCAAGGAGATCCTGATCATCCTTATAAATACTCAATTATTTGCATTAAGAAGGTCTCTTATCCAGAAATACTTCATAGCAGAGAGTTCTACAAACTGGACCTAGATAACACATAGATGCTTTAACCCAAATTAAACGAAGACTTTTGACAAACAGCCTTATCTTGGCCTGTGTGATACCAAACAGAAGTGTTACTTGTAGAAATTGTACAAGTATTATTTGCAGAAATCTTGTTTACCATTGCTAAATTGCTACCTCTATGAAGAGCCATCTTCTATTTACAGACTGAAAGAGAAGACAGAGAGAAGCTGAGCAGGCTATTCCATGCAGTCTCTGGAACACTACTTAAATACCACTTCTGCTAATTAGTTTCTTGGGGGCAGGTCCAAAACACCAAATACCACCACTGAAGAAAGCTAGATTTCCTGCAAAAAGAAGGTATCAGGTAAAACATTTGAACTCCATTTTCAATTATACTGTTTATATGAATCCTTATGCCTCTACTTGCCTATCTGAAAAACATGGCATCAGATAAACAGACATCAGACAAAACTACCTTCCTTACACAGTAGTTGTAAATGTAGTATCTAAAAGTTATTATTCTTTTTGGACAAAAAGAATACTACTGCAAAAACTTTTAGTCTTTTCTTGTACATACGAAAACTATCAAAAACAAAAGAAGATTGGAGACAATTACATATATTTTATTTTGCTTAGGTTATAAATATTACTAGTACAAGAAGTTCTAAGGAAGAAGGGGAAGGGGAGAGGGCTGTATATGGAAAACCACATAGAGATTATTCATACCGAATGTTTGGTGCCAGCTTGGTAATTTTGCCATTCGATACCAGTGTTGAACTACAGTTTAAGAACCTCATGCAGAGGCCGCCACACCTACATAAGCCTAAGGAACACAGCTTATCTGTGGATGACCATGCTTCCTTGTGATTTTCAGAAGTTCAGGCAGAGGGGAAAAGGGCAGGACCTGCTACAGCCAGGGAAGAAGGGTCTAGGTTCTTGGCACAAATGTGCATCTGAAAGACCTTCTGTTTGTATCACAAACATAAGCCAAGCTTTTGTTTGGTTTTGCTGGTCAAATGCCAGATTCTGATCTGCAATGCAGGTCACAAGCCACTCAAGTAGCACTTCTAGACTAGGATATCCCAGCATACTGCTGGCCCTGAGGAAAACTGAAAGCGCACTGCCAGGGTACCTCTAGAACCCAGCAATACATTCCCTCCTGTTATGCACTGCAGCAGTGGAGAACTCTGGCTGACACTATCATCTCTTGCCTGGGAACTGCTCTTGGGACTCCTTTGCATACTCTTCTCAGCTGTCCAACTCAAGCAGTATGCTTCTTTACACTCGCAAGCAAATAGAAGGATATTTTCCTGGAGCTTGTCAATCAAGTGATATTAACCACCCTGCATATAAACAAACTACCAGTCCAATAGCTGAAATAATGTCCATGAGATTGGTCTATCCTTTTATTCTATATAATTAGAATACATTTTTACTATTCCCATAAATATTTATTCATATTTTGAAAACATTCCAACTTATCTAATACCATGTGGGAGAGTTCTACAACCCAAACATGTGTTTGAGTAATGTATCACTTTACATCAAACTTAAACTGATTTCTTAACAAAAGAGTCCCTGTGCATCAATAAATACAAGTTTGAATTTTGTAAGGTGAGAATGGGAGGAATGGACTGCCTTGTCAAACCTTCCAACCAATACTAGTTATTCTGGTTTAGCAAAGACTGTCTTAGTATTGCCATTTGAGTTTGCAAGGCCTGCAAAAGGTTAAAGAAGAACTTGAATAATCTACTTCGCTCAGACAATAAGTTTACCAAAGACATTATTACTATTCCTAAATTATTATCACTCATAAATGTTTCAGAAAAACTATGGGTAGAATTTGGAGAACAAACTAAAAAAATCATGAAAGTAATACATCTTTTGCTTCCTACAGCAGAATACATATTTCTTCCAGAGAAATCATTAGGCAAACAACGTCAAACCGGCCTACAGGGACTGAATTTTAGATCCCAGTATGTTGCAACATTAAAGAAAAATACTTCTAAATCATCCAGAGCAACTGTTGCTGGGCTACTGGTAAGCACACAGAATTTACTGATCCCACAGTGCTTTGGGTGCTTTCACCTACAAAATGGCATACTGGAAACAACACAGCTTCTGTTCCATGGCTTCTTTGCCATAAACAGAGTTGCTCAAGCTGTTAGAATATTTTGGGGCCATCACTGGAGCAAGGCATCTCAAAACACAAACCTCCCTTCAACTTTAGCCTAGCTGTGGGAATGAAAGCCACCACTTCCTTTAGAAGCCTTCTGTTTTGGCTGGGCTTGGATTACTAAGGAGCTGAAAACCCATTAGCTCTGGAATTCTTAAAACAACCACAATTAGCACAAATCATGTAAAGATGCTGTAGAAAGCCAGGACTAAGATGGGGAACCAAAACTCCTGTTTCAAAGATTCTTTCCAATTGAGAAGGCAAATTATTAAAGGTCTTGTTCCTCAAAGGGCACAGCACACAGAATGGCAAGACAAAACCCTCTAATTCCTTGAGAAATAATAAGACTTAGTACAAAAAGGACCAGTCCACAGAGGAAACCACTGACATTAATACTGCTCAAATGATACTGGTGTAAAGCACATCAGGGACTCTGGATCCCATTATAAGCTCAGCAGTGCCTACTCATCCTGAAAAGTGTTAGTAGGAACTAAAACAAGGACTTCCAGGTCTAAAAACATGGACTTACATTCAGTGTCAAGGTTTTAAAAGCAGAAAAACCCAGAACTATAAATAAATATCTAGGAGAGGTTCAAAACACTCACCTGAGGAGTACTGCTCAAGTTAGGCACAGTTTCAAGCAGTTCCACATACCTTTTTTTCACAGGCATGTGGCAAAGCCTGAAAGATTAGGCACTGCAGCTTTGGTAAGGTAATTTTTATGATCTTCCATGTATGATCTCACTAATAGCATGTAAGTATTGTGCACATACATGACAATACTGGCTTCCAAAATATGATATAATGCAGCAGAGATAACAGTTAAAAAACTCAATTTCTTAGTCCTTTTTAAGCATTCTATCTCATTCTCAAGCAATATCCTACCCTATTAGTCCACCAAAACCTAAGTCCTCTAAAACAGGAATTAAATGCCATGTAATCACAGATACTGAAATTTGCAGAAATGTTAACAGGAGGAAGACTGTTTAAATCACAACTATTGGCCTCTGTACTTTCAGTACAGTGCTAATCCCTCTTGGGTTCTGGGTGTTACGTGAGTTAAGTGTCACCAATTAAAACATAGCTAACATTGTGAATACAGGACTCACAGATGATTATGCTTGACCAACCTACACAATACAAGCTAAGAGGTACTGACAGATGGGTATTGATAGAGGTGAAGTTCACCAGTATTCAGGAAGGACAAGGCTCTCAGATTGTCTCAGGTCTAAACTGTTAATTTGAACCACAGGAATTGTACAAAGCTTCACACAGTAAGACAACTGGTATACAACCAATATCTGCGTATTATCTTACTGTATTATAGACTAGTGACCTGGCATAGAAAAATGAAAGCTTCAGATGCTGGCTGATGTATCTGTGAGGAATCCTCCTGAAAATACCACAGCCAAAAAATACAAAACAGGTAGGATGCCACTCGCTTCTTCCACAGAGAGTGGTAATTTTTACTATCCATGGCTAACTTCTTTCAGCAACAAGTAACAATGTTGCATGGCCTCAGAAGAAGCCTGACTAATAGCAATATTAGTAATAACAAGCCCCTCCCGTCACAAACTCCTGGCAAGTGGAAAAAGGGTGAGGCCTGTCTACAGCTACAGGAAATGATTATTCTCAGAACAGAACCATTGAGAAAACACTAAGTTTAGGCTTGCATAAGTTTCATTTTTCCTTATGTGTTTTTAGAACAGCAAAAACACTTCAGAAACAGACAAGTTCACATCTGATGCTTCATTTAGGAATGAAGTAGCATTGAGCTGTGCACAGATTAGCATGAGAGCTCGAAATGAGTGAAAAAAATTAGAACTCCACTTCTTGGTCATTCATTTGAATATGGTCTGAAGTAGTACTTAATGTCGAAGTACCAGAGGACTGCACAAACATACCTAAACACTGCAGCTACTCCTTTTCCTAATGGTGCAGGAATAGAGGCAGAAGGCCAAACAAGAATGGAACTGAACCTTAATATTTAAACCTAGTTTCTGGGACCGAGTGGAATCTAGAAAAATACGGATGCCTTGAGATGAGCAAGAAGGCACAGGACAGACCACTTTGTAGTCAGAACTTTGTAGACTAATATGACAGGTTTGTTCCCAGTGAAGAAGGAAAGCTTAGTCTCTAGATCTATCCACTGGTGCTTTCCAGAAGAGTTTTAAAGAAACGAAAGTAACGACTGTATAGATCTAAACTTCGAGTTGTTGCAGAGAGACATACTGCCTTTTAAAATAGAGGGAATTAGAGGGCAGAAGAAATTACAGCCTGCTTTTGGAAGCAAATGTGGGACTCAAGTAAGTATTCTCCAATGCCTGCAAGAATGTTCAAGAAAAATACAACACTTAAAATCTGCTACTTAGATCTTTAAATGTCTCCAGAATTTAAGACAACAAAGAGACCTACTGAAATAACTAAGTACAGTTACTGTTACAATGATGCATAAATATATAAATATCTAAAGAAGTTTATATCTTTAAAATAGTTTATATCTATTCATACAGATGCATTCTCAATTGTAATGACTATCCTCTCCTCTATACCCCCATTCTTACCAACAGTACAGAAAGCTGAAAACAAGTATTAATTTACTCATTTCTCCACTCATATTTCTTCCAGTGCTAAATAAGATCAGATATTCTGGAGTCAAAGTAAAAATCAATCTAGTCCAGTAGCAGTAGATGTTGCCCCTACTGCCACCATTCATAGCTCAAGGATATCTTTGAGTACTAACCTATCCAAAGACTACTATTTTAACAGTTTATCCTTTGATATCTAAAATATTCTCATGGTAATCAGTTTTGTAAATTAACTGTAACTTGTGTGGAAAAAAAATCTGCCCCTTTGACGCATAGTAATTTATTTTTTGACCTCTAGTTTCATATTACTCAAGTTACGAGATCAAGGAACACTTTTTAAAAAAACTTTTAAGTTATTCCTGCTTTTAAGACCTTACTCTTCCTGTTAGTTGTCTTTCCCAGACAAAAGAATAATTGGTCTTTTCCTGTCACAATCCTTGTTTGCCTTCTAAGTATGAATATACATAATAGGAAAAAGTTCAGAAATATGTTAAGAAAACACTGTCAAAGGATGAAAACAGCCTTTATAATCTCAACACAGAATGAATTTACACAAAATACAGTGCCTGTTTTTCCCTCTTCACAAACAATAAACATTACACTTTTGGATGATGTTGCGCATCCACCTTATCCACTTGCTATCTTCAGCAGCTTCATTACCTGTTTCCCAACTAGCAATAACAATTTTGAAGTAGACCCCTAATGCGTAACATAACAATGTTTTTTCCTTCTACTCCCTTCTTCTGCAAGCAATCTTTCGCATTTGACATTTTGTACAACTGCAACTGATAACAGATTTTTTTCATGTAACTGTAAATAATTCAGTACCTGCAGCACAATTTAGTACTTCACTGTTTCTCCCCCCTTCCAAATGTTTTATTAATGGAATCAATACTACAAAAGAATATTATTGGAAGACTTCAAGTGCAGCTACTTTATGCTGTGAAAATTATTTCATTCTGACAAGAGGGTTCATTTCCAACACAAGACACACCTGATGGGCAGTTCTGGTACCAAGTAAAGAGTAGCAGTAGATGACTCCTTATCTCATAACTACTTTTATTCCAGCCATTCAGAAAAATGATACTCATAATTAACATAGCCAAGTTCCCAAAGACCTCATGATGTAGAAACTCTTGAATCATAATATGCCTATAACTAGAGCAAAGGGATTAAGCTTTAACCAGCATACTTCCACTAAAAACAAAGTAACAGCAGGGAAGGGAGGGGAGAGAGAGGAGCAGAAGAAAAATCACAGAATCTTAGGGGTTGGAAGGGACCTCGAAAGATCACCCAGTCCACCCCCCCTGCCAGAGCAGGATCACCCAGAGCACATCACACAGGAACATGTCCAGGTGGGTTTTGAATGTCTCCAGAGAAGGAGACTCCACAACCTCTCTGGGCAGCCTGTTCTAGGGCTCTGTCACTCTCACAGGAAAGACGTTTTTTCTGATGTTTACATGGAACCTCCTATATTCCAGTTTGCACCCACTGCCCCTTGTCCTATCACTGGACATCACTGAAAAAAGCCTGGCTCTGTCCTCCTGACACTTACCTTTTACATATTTGTAAACATTGATGAAGTCACCCCTCAGTGTCCTTCAAGCTCAAGAGACCCAGTTCTCTTCAGCCTTTCCTCATCAGGGAGATGTTCCACTCCCTCAATCATCTTTGTGGCTCTGTGCTGGACTCTTTCAAGCAGTTCCCTGTCCTTCTGGAACTGAGGGGCCCAGAAATGGACACAATATTCCAGATGTGGCCTCACCAAGGCAGAATAGAGGGGGAGGAGAACCTCTCTTGACCTACTAACCACACCCTTTCTAATGCACCCCAGGATGCCATTGGTCTTCTTAGCAACAAGGGCACATTGCCGGCTCATGGTCAGCCTCCTGTCCACCAGGACCCCCAGGTCCCTTTCTCCTACACTGCTCTCCAGCAGCTCAGCCTCCAACCTGTCCTGGTACATGGGGTTGTTCTTCCCCAGGTGCAAGACTCTACACTTGCCCTTGTTGAATTTCAGCAAGTTTCTCCCTGCCCAACTCTCCAGCCTGTCCAGGTCTCACTGAATGGCAGCACAGCCTTCTGGTGTGTCAGCCACTCCTCACAGTTTAGTGTCAACAGCAAACGTGCTGTTTGTAAAGCATTCTGAAATCATAGAATCATCACAGAATCATAGAGCAGTTTGGATTTCAAGGGACCTTAAAGATAATCTAATTCCATCTCCCCTGCATGGGCATGAACACCTCCCACTAGACCAGATCCTAAAAGTCCTGTCCAATCTGGCCTTGAACACTTCCAGGGATCCTTGAAGATACAATTCATATCTGACTGTGCCATATAAATAACAAAATGTTATAAAAAAATGTTATTAAAAAAAAACACTAAAGAAGTGTCCATAATTTCTGTAATGTTTAATGCAGAGATAACTATACTGACCAGTCATTGAGGGAAATAATACTCCTATCTGTTATGTCAATGACTGAATGCAGCCTTCTCTTCTCCAGCCTGAACAACCCCAATTCTCTCAGCTTGTCCTCACAGGAAAGGTCCACCAGCCCTTTGATCATCTTTGTGGCCCTTCTCTGGACTTTCTCCATGAGCTCCATGTCGTTCTTATGTTGGGGGCTCCAGAATTGGATACAGTACTTCAGGTGGAGTCACACAAGAGCTGAGTAAAGGGGGAGAATCACCTCCCTTGATCTGCTGACTACGCTTCTTTTGATGCAGCCCAGGACACAGTCGGTTTTCTCGGCTGCAAGCACACATTGCTGGCTCATATTGAGCTTCTCATTCACCATGACCCCCAAGTCCGTCTCCTCCAGACCAGACTGTTTTCAACCCATTCTCCACCCAACCTGTATTTGTGCTCGGGACTGCCCCAACCCAGGTGCAGGACCTTGAACTTGGCCTTGTTGAACTTCATGCAGTTTGCATGAGCTCACCTCTAAAGTCTGTGAAGGTCCCTTCTCTCCAGCATGTCCACCTCACCACACACTTCGGTGTTGCCTGCAAACTTTCTGAGGGTGTACTCCGTGCCACTGTCCATGTCAGCAACAAAGATGTTAAATAGCACAGGTCAAAGACAGAACCTTGGGGAACATCACTCATCACAGGTCTCCACCTGGACATCAAGCCATTAATCACCATTCCTTGAGTGCAACCATCCAGCCAGTTCTTTACCCAATGGTTCCTCCATTTGTCTGTTTTGATACCAGGATGTCATGCAGGACAGTGTCAAAGGCTTTGCACAGGTCAGGCAGATGAACGTCAGTTGCTCTTCCTTTGCCCACCAATGCCATGACCCCATTGTAGAAGGCCACCAAATTAGTCAGGCAGGATCTGCCCTTGCTGAAGTCATGGTGGCTTTGAGCCACCCCTTTGTTTTCCACATGCCTTAGCAGAGCTTTTAGGAGGATCTGCTCCATGATCTTGCTGAGCACAGAGGTGAAACTGACTGGACTACAGTTCCCCGAGCTTTCCTCTTTTCCCTTCTTGAAAATGGGAGTTATGTTTCCCCTTTTACAGTCAGTGGGGATTTCTCCAGACTGCGAAGACTTTTCAAATATGATGGACAGAGCCTTTGCAACCTCATCAGCCAGTTCCTTCAGGAGCCATAGATGAATACCATCAGGTACCAAAAGACTTGTGCACCTTCAGGTCCCTCAGATGGTCAAAAACCTGCTCTTCTCCTACAGTGGCAAGATCTTCCTTTTCACAGTCCATGTCTTCACCTTCTCTAACTTGGATGGTGTGACCAGAGACTTTGCTGGTGAAGACTGAGGCAAAGTAGCCATTGAGTACCTCAGCTTCTCTGCACGGTCAAGTTTCCAGTTTCCTTCTGAAGCGGGCTCAGTTTCCCTCATCTTCCTCTTACTGCTGACATACTTGTAGAAACTTTTCTTGTTATTCTTAACATCCCTGGCCAGGTCCAACTCCATCTGTGCTTTGGCCTTTCTCATCCAATCCCTTGCTTCTCTGACAGTTTATCTGTATTACTCCCAAGATATCTGTCCCTGCTTCCATTCTCTGAATATCTTGTTTTTACATTTAACTATGTCCAGAAACTCTTTGCCTCATGGTTCTCCTGTCTGCCTTCCTCTTCACTGGGACACGTAGTTCCTGGTACAAAGGAAATGATACTTGAATATGGACCGGCTTTTCTGGGCTTCCCTTCCCTCCAGGGCTTTGTCCCAAAACCTGCTCTTCTCCTACAGTGGCAAGATCTTCCTTTTCACAGTCCATGTCTTCACCTTCTCTAACTTGGATGGTGTGACCAGAGACTTTGCTGGTGAAGACTGAGGCAAAGTAGCCATTGAGTACCTCAGCTTCTCTGCACGGTCAAGTTTCCAGTTTCCTTCTGAAGCGGGCTCAGTTTCCCTCATCTTCCTCTTACTGCTGACATACTTGTAGAAACTTTTCTTGTTATTCTTAACATCCCTGGCCAGGTCCAACTCCATCTGTGCTTTGGCCTTTCTCATCCAATCCCTTGCTTCTCTGACAGTTTATCTGTATTACTCCCAAGATATCTGTCCCTGCTTCCATTCTCTGAATATCTTGTTTTTACATTTAACTATGTCCAGAAACTCTTTGCCTCATGGTTCTCCTGTCTGCCTTCCTCTTCACTGGGACACGTAGTTCCTGGTACAAAGGAAATGATACTTGAATATGGACCGGCTTTTCTGGGCTTCCCTTCCCTCCAGGGCTTTGTCCCATGGTACACTACCAAGCAGATCCTTGAAGAGACCAGAATCCGCTCTTTTGAAATTGAGGGTAGTGAGCTTGCTTAACTCATTCCTCACTGCCCTAAGGATCCTGCATTCAACCATGTCATGGTCACTACAGGCTAGTCTCCCATTAAGTCATACATCATCAACCAACCCGTCTCTGTTGGTGAGAACAATATCCAGCAAAGCACCTTTTCTTGTTGGCTCCTCTACCATTTGGAGGAGGAAATTGTCACCAATGCACTCCAGGAATTTCCTGCATTGCTGGTGCTTTGCTGTGTTGTCCCTCCAGCAGATATCAAGGTAGTTTAAGTCCCCCAAGAGGACCAGGGCCTGTGAGTGTGAGGCTGCTCCTATCTGCCTTTAGAGGACCTCATCCACTCGGCCATCCTGACCTGGTGGCCCTTAGCAGACCCCCACTATGACATCTCCTGCCTTTCCTTTAACCCTGACGCATAAGGTTTCAGTCCACTCTTCCTCCATCCCCACGTGGAGCTCCACAGACTCCAGCTGGTCACTGATGTAAAGGGTGACACCCCACTCTCTTCTGCCCTGCCTGTCTTTCCTGAAGAGCTTATACACAGCCATCCCCACACTCCAGTAACAGGAGTCATCCCACCACGTTTCAATCATACCAATAACACCACAGGCCTGCAGGCTGCACACATCTACAGTTCCACCTGCTTACTCCCTGTGCTCTGTGCACTTGCACAGAACCATTTAAAATTGAATAGTGCATTGTAACTCACCAAATCAGCTCCTTTTCCCAAACTACAGCAGAAGAGCAAGTACATTATCACCAGACTCAGGAAGCCAAAAAGCTGCTCTGTCATGAAATTATCTTCAAGCCTTAAGCAAGCACTCTCCATGCCCTAAACGCTTATTTATACTCTTGCTTACAGCAAAATAGAAGTTCTACTGCACAGTAATTAAGAGATCTGCCATAATTGCCAAGGAGCTGGCAGTCCTGTCATGTTGTGTACAGCCAGTGAGCTGCCTGTCCCACTTTGGGGAAGATACCATAAATAACAGGCTACCTGAAAGATCATACTTGATATTGATAAAGTCATTAATCAATGTAAGGATGTTGTTGTTTTACACCTTTTGAAAAAGATGTTTGAAAACTTTATTTGAACTTGCCATATCACCACTCAAAGAGCTGAAGCAGAACAGATTTTTTGGGATGGAAAGGTGCTTAAAACAGTAATTCATAAAAGAATTCCAAGGTGTATGTATGAGTAATGTGAGTTGAAGGACAGTGTATGCGAGCCAGGTGAAAATGGCTAAGCCTTCAAATGCACATGCAACAACCTACACAGAGTCTACCTCCAAAACAACCACTATTTCAAGTTGCAGAAAGGGTTAAAGCTTTCAGAAAGGCTCAGCAAAGCAAAACTAAGATTTGACTCCATTCCCCACCCATATAATCAAAACACTAAGGCAGTTTTCTTGTTGAGTGTTAGAAGTTGCGAGCCTGGAAAATTCAGCATTGACTATGACAAGAAATCAAACATATATGTCTTGCCCGCCTTCTTCAGAACTTGACAGGTGAACTCTAAATTCTAGCTAGGCATCATCACAAACACAGAAATTGCAATTAAGCTCTGTGTAGTCATATTCAAAGTTCTCAGATTTATTTATTATCCTTTTTACAGGGGGTCTACAATCACTTGAAACAGACTGCCAAACACAATCCTACTAATAATTAATTTAAACGCACTATCATAGTTACTAAGTGGCTTTCAGAAAAATTATTGTTTTTACCGAATAGTACGGTTTGGTTATTAACTCACTGTTCCTGCTCTATTTTAAGACTACTTTAACTTTTACTATGTATATGCAACACTTAAGGTGGTAAACACTTATGCTGTTCATTTGCTGCAAACCATTGTGTTTTAGAATGTGCAAAGACTGCTGAACACTTAACTGAAACATAACCGTGATGTATTTGCCTGAACTGTGTGATTCCAGTTTTGCACAGTTTTCATCTACCAAAGGAAGGTTCAGTTTAGTACCTGTTTTTGACAACGCCAATAATGAAAACTAGGACTTAAATTCATTAATGATTCTGTTCTGCTCTAATACTAGGTTTCATAATTTTTACCAAGCTTACTGTAAAATGAAACTATCCAGTCTGATATTAATTAAAAAAAAATATCTAGAAGAATTATTTTAAAACTTAAAACAGCAAATGAGATAAAGTTAGAATGGAAAATCATGAGGACAAGGCATAACATGTTTTAGGAAGAGTGGTTTTTGGTGTATTTTAAAAGATGGTTACGCTGAACATATTTCAGGCACAGTTAATAAGAGACCTGACATAAACATAGAAACAATGTTTGTGGCAAAACAAGGCATGGCTGCATTTCATTATTTCGAGAGGTACTTAAACTCTATTACTGATGACCTTGACTTCACATCAACAAAAAACTGGCCTGTATCAGTTAAGAAAAACTAAGCACACTCAGTTAAGAGGTAAAAACTGTATTTTTACTCTGGCTAGCAACCCTTGGCCTTGTATTTGACAGCAACGCACAGATCACAGGAGTGAACTCCCGCTCTCAGAACAGCCCCTGCCCTGTGCTGGCACAGCTGTTTGTGCAGCTCCATGCCTGCTGCAATGCCACAAGACAGTTGATCCATCTCCCCAACTCAGACACCAGATGTGCGGGCACAATGCAGTGTCAGAAAACCAAGGATACTAACAGTGTCCTAGGCCCACTTCAACTCTCATTTCCAACAGTAAATACTCAAGTAATCTATACCAGAACAGAAATAAACATTTCATTTCTTTCCAGGAAAAGTAATCACCTTTGAACTTGGTCACCCAGAACGAAATTTTAGGACAAAGAGCTCCCACATGAATAGCTGAAAAACCCTGACATTTCCTCAAATTCCTCTAAGTTGTCATCTTAACTCTCTTCGGATAGTCCAAATTTTGCATTTTAGTCTATACAGCATTAAAATATGAATTGAGTGAAAAATATCAGTATTTTTTACTACATAAAGTACTGCTGTTGAGGGGCACAGGGTACACTAATTCATTTATTAATAGTTAAGTTTCCTTTAAGTTTCTTTTAAAAAGATAAGTGTAAGAAAACAACCCAACATGGAAACTGCACCACAGCACTGAATGAAAGCAGGAATATTTTCACATCCACAGCCATACTTCCTGCTGCATGCACAGCTCAACAGCATTGCTCTGACTAGCCCCATATACACTGAGGGCATTTCAACAGCATTACTGTTGAGCAGCAAGGCCAAAACATTTCCATAGGAGTTGAGAAAGTACTGTACAGTCAGACATTCCCTCAAATTCTCATTACACTTTCTACTTCTGTTTTAAAAATTAACTTCCAAAACTGTCCAGACATGCCAGAACAGAAGCATATTAATACTGTAAGATTTGGTAAAGTTTTAGCTTAATATAAATATCAGATAATTTCCATTTATATTTCTTGACATATATTTAATTTTTAGTTCAGCTAATGCACAAGACTTTTTAATCCTTTGAAAATACCTGATACACGAACAGACATGTTTTTTGCCTACCATTAGTTTCTGCAAATTTCTGAATATCAGCCAGAGTTTTTAGTTCTTTCCTTGGGCAAGCTGATACACACAAAGCAATGGACTTGATCCTCTGATGTACTAGATCAATGTTGCATGGATCCAAGAAGAATACATACCTAGGGAAGAAAAAAAAGGAAATTATCTCTGTTCTAGTTAACAATTACACTGAACAAAATAAAGTAGAGAGTTAGACTTGATCCTTATGGGTCCCTCCAACTTGAGATAATCTATACTTTGAATTTAATTTCAAATGGAAGGATTCAGCCAAGACTAAACTTCAGCCTACCCATAAACACAGGAAATTTGATATTACCATAATTGTGTGGGTCAAAAGAATTGAGGTACTCATATGCCCAACAAATATATGGGTATCTATATACTTCTATATACACAGAAAGATGTTTAACTGTACCAAATTCAAATATATTCAAATGCTGTTCATAAAACCAGCAGCACTTCTACTATGCCTTTTCACAGATACAGGTCTAAACATTCACAAAAAAATAACTTTACTCCAACTTTCAACTTGACTTCAAGATTTCCAAGTTCTCTCAAAAAGACCCAACAAAGCTCGTAAGGTTATACTTAAGCTGCAAAAATGACCAAGTCCATAGCTATTTTAATGAATACACCTAATTGCAGTAATTAGGAACACTTTTTTGGTTTAGATTGATTTTTCACACCACAGGTCTATATGACTAAGCAAACTACTACAGTACTTACTTTGACATAAAAATTGTTCAGATATTTCAAGTAGATGTGTCTAATGCCCAATTGTTGTATTTTTAAGAGATTCTCTATGCTAATTTTGCATGATGAGTCACTGTTACTTAAAAATCCAATTAATGAAGTACATATTATAGCTTCCCAGCTAACATCTTCTCCACAAACACTAACAATACAGTTTTGTCCATTCAAGGTATAAGACAGATGCAGAATGTTTTTTATTTTCTGAAATTAGACAAGTCTTTCAAATTTCTACAATTCTGGTGGTATACAATGCATTAAATACTCTCTTCATATTATCTAACAACATCAGAAGAAAACAACTTCAAACCACCATATAAAATACCATTTCTATTTCTGCAGGCCGTGTGATGGGAATTTATTCTGTAATCAAAAAAATCCCTTCTGCTTCCTGAAAGCATTTTTGTCCTGCTTGAATACTTCCAGTGACCTTACTAAACCCTTTCTTAACTTTCTCTCTCCTTACTCTCTATCCCATGCACATCAGTGCTGCAAGGACTAAGTATCAGCTACTGGGGAGACTGGCCTGATGGATTCAGTGCCAGCAACTGGAGTCCAGCCAGGGCTGAGAGCCCCAGGCCTGTCATGTCAGCTACCAAAGTGAGTGGGATCTCAGTGCCAGCAACCAGGACCCAGAAGGGTCTTGGCCACCAGCCACTGTGCTGGGAACCATGTGTGTTCCCAAAAAACAGTTACACGGGTGTGGGGAGGCACAGTGTAAGTGAGGGGCTCAGAGCCAGTGGCTGGAACAGGCCTGTGGGTCAGTGCCTGTGGTGCTTGCTGTTGCACTAGCCAAACACTTGCACCTTCCCCAGAGTGAGTATAGGAGGTGGGGAGGGGAGGGTGTGCACAGGTAATGCAGCAGCAAACTGTAAGCTGCACCAGATGGTGTGCAGAAAGCCCCGGGTCTGGGCAGGGGTGTCAGTGCTGTTATCTGGGGGGACTTGCAAGTGTGGGGTGCCTATGGGATCACATGCTTGCTAGTGAGCACCAAGCTGGACCAGCCGCTGAGTAGGGGGGACCTATCAGGCAAGCTAAGGGACCTGGGATCAGGGGTGCTAGGTGGGTAGAGAGGAGCTGTGCTGATACTTGGGTCATCTATAAATGTGCTTATGAGCCTGGAGAATGTCGTACATACATCTGCACTGATGACCATGAGGAGAAGGGGACAGGGTTGTGCATGTGTTTGTGTGTGTGCTGCATGTGGACCTCGTTGCAGGCAGCACCTGTTCAGTGCCAGTCCACGTAAACAGCCGTGTCAGTGTCCTGTGTGTGGCTGTCCATGCACATCCCTCAGACCAGGCAGAGATCCTGGGTCCAGGGCATATTGGACTCAGCTCCTGAGGCCAGGAGGGAGGTTCCTCCAAAAATCCCTTAACACACATTATTACCAAGAGAAGCCTAAGGAAACCAAGTCAAGTACATTGGCATTGACAATCTAGAATCCCGTCCACTCCTGTAGTCATTTAAACTCAAAGACCAAGCTATAATTTAAATGGAAAGAAGAAATGAGAGTATTTTGTACAGTAAGTACTACGATTTTAATTCAAGCCTCGAAATTTAGAGACACAATGCAACTACACTGCCATATGCAGCTTTGACAGGAGTGTGCTGTGTTGGCATACCCTTAAGCAGACACATCTAATTCAAACACCACATTGCACTGCTCAGAGACAGTTCTAACACCATTAAGGCAGCTGCAAAGCAAACTCCAAGCTATCAAATCTGTGGCTTCCATCCACAGTCTACACAGGGAGAACTGAGATTTTTTAATTTTTATTTTGGGTAGCTAAATTAAGAATCAGTATTACAGAGGAAAAGGTATTTTGGTTTTTCCTTTTGAAGCTCTTGCAGCCCAGAAAGCCCCACATATCCTGGGCTGCGTCACAAGAAGCGTGACCAGCTGGGCCTAGAGGGGGCAGAGTCACCTTTGCCCCACCTCAAGTTCTGTGTCCGGGTCTGGAGTCCTCAGTAGAGGAAAGACATGAGGAGGGTCTCAGAAATGATCACAGGGCTGAGGCACCTCTCCTATGAAGAAAGGCTGAGAGAGTTGGGCTTGTTCAGCCTGGAGAACAGAAGGCTTCAAGAAGACTTCTGTGTGGCCTTTCCATACTTACAAGGGGCTTACAAGAAAAATGCAGAGATTAGATTAGATACAGGACAGAAATTCTTTACTGCAAAGTTGTTGAGACACTGGAACGGGTTGCCCAGAGAAGCTGTAGATGCCCCTTTCCTGGAAGTATTGAAGGTCAGGTTCAACAGCTCTTTGAGCAACTGAGTCAAGTGAAAGATTTCCCTGTCCATGGCAGGGGAGCAGAACAAGATAATCCTCAATGGTCCTTTCAAACCAAACCTGTTCTATGCCTTTGTGATTCTTTGATGTTACCAATCCACTCTTCTGAAAATAAAAATTTGTTTAAAAAACCTCTGAAATATGGCATGATGAAAAAGTTACTTAAGTAAAAATAATTGCAAGTAATTTTTAGTATGCCTACCTTCTGTAGCCCAAATAAAAATTAGAAAATTTAAGCTCTTGAAGCTTAAGCTGATTCTTATACATAAAGGAAAATAATTTATTTAGCTTTTCAAAAGCCACGGTGTCAGAAAATAAGGTCAATAGCAAGTTGTTCATCCTGAGGCATGTAATTCAAAATAAACTTCAGTTTAGCTTTTCAAAATGCATTATAATCTTGTACAGATCTGTATGGTAACTTTTCTGTGCTTTCCTACCATTCTGATCTTATATTTCAGTGTGCTTCTTCCTTCACTTCTGAAAGAAAAATCGAGATTTGTAGGGAAGTAATTCAAAATATATCTTCAAAACTATACAATGTTAAATTAAAAAAAAAAAAAAAAGTATCTTTCAGTAGCTTTCTAGACAAGTGTCCTATAACCTTTTCATACTCATGAGGAAAAGGGCAGTCTCCTCTTCCCTTCCACAGCCAGGAAGACCAAGCAATATCATTTCATACTTGACACCTTGATTCTGGAACCAAGGTGGCAAATCATATAAACAAGCCTATCTTATTTTCAGGTATTTCACACACTCTGAAGGAGTCTGTTTATAGGCAAATGTGTACCTAACAGAGCAAGGTTGCTGTGACCTACAAGCATCTTATCAGAATAATAGAGAAGTGAATTAAGTGATCATACACACTCTAAACAAATTATGGGTACGGCATACAGTTTCACTCAACCAAGTTCTCTACAAATGTGCTGCAAACACTCCTTGGGTTTTCCCACTATCTAAAACCCAAGCATTTTCCTGAGTCAAAGGCATTTATTAAGGTGGAATGCTACTCTAACTCATCCCAATGGTGGTACATGCAGATCATCGTATTCTTGAGTAAACTGCACAAACTGAAGTATCAGAAAAATCAGACTGAACTAGCATCTCAGGAACTTACATCTGGCTGCTGTAGTCATAATTTACTTGCAAATAGAAGATAATTTTTAAACTTTCTTTGTAACTGCGAGTCCAAAAAAAAAAAGGAGCTTATTTGAAGCAGACAGGTTTAATGAGAAATGACTGCCAATACTAGACTAAACTCTCATGTCTGAATTCAGAGCACAACCTATTAAAGATATACTGTGGTATTTTTGTAAAAATAAAAGGATGCATGATTCACTATTTGTTGACGAGATCAGGCTGTGAAGTCCTCCTTCCCAACAATACATCTCACTGCTTTCAGCATATCTGATGCATACAGAATAAACCATACCCCTGTAAGGACCCTGCTCCTCATCCTTATCATCCAAATTTCCACATCCACACAGACCACATCCATTTCACCCTCTTCATTACAGTGCTTATGGGGTGCTGTAATTTACAAGGAGGAAAATGTTATTTTTACAGATGATTTAACTTTTCTGTCTTGGACTGTGAAATGAAGACAGAACTACCCTTCAAGTAGAATGAAATTAATATAATGTCATGTTTTCAGAACCACACTTGTGGAGCTTAAAGCCCTTTCTTTCTCTACGCAAGCAGCAATGTATGAGCAGTAAGAAGAGTTTATTTTCACGGTCTGTCTGAAAAATACTCCAATAAAACAGCATTAAATACTCCTATGATTACTGCACCTCAGACACTACAGCATCTCCATCTGCTAGAGACAGATGCAAAGAAAAGAGCTTTTTCTGAAAAACTGGCAAACAAATTTAAAAAGCCATAAGGTGTGAGAGCAGGAAGGATCACCCATGTTTGTAAGAACTGGCCTCTTTCAAAGCTGAGCACCTTGGATGGTGCTTCACTGTCAACAGTTATAGAGTAATCCACCTTGGTAAAAGGTTCTCTCTCATTCTCAACTAACCAGAGATTATGATATGTCATATTAGTGTATCCATCCTTTTGCTTAGGTCATGCCTCAAGCCACAATACTTTTATTAGAAAAACAATCTTTTTGAACCTTATTAAGACTTTGACAAGCAATAGGCTCTATCAGCTGTTTTAAAAATAGTCACTATTTTTTTGCTGTTTTTCATTCTTGCCTTCATGAAAAGAAATCACTTAGCAGTGGTAGATGTTTATCCTCATGACAGCTCAATTTCTGTCACTATTGTAGTATATCTGTCACTGTTACGTATCAATAAGGTGTCTGAGTTTCTCTGCCTTCACACACTCAGACACTATTTCTTTCTAAAGGTGAGCAAGTTTAAAATTAAAATTCTAAATTTTGTATTTTATCTCACAACACAAGAATTACTTGATTTTAGAAAGTGTTAAAATACTGGAGGTTTGACTAGATAATCTTCAGAGGTCCCTTCCAACCCCTACCAGTGATTCCATGATTTGTATATAAAAGTAAGAAAATAGTAAAACAGATATTCAGAAACGTTTACTGCAGCACTCAGATTAAGCAGATCTTAAAAAGAATCCTTCCAAAATAATTAATGCAAAAAATTGATTTTCTGTTAGTCTGAAACCGTGAAGTAAGACACTATCATACTCAGAAATCAAGAACCTTTTAGTTTTTGGAAATAATTGGCAGTGCAAGAAATATCTTTTTTGTCAATTAGTATCACTCTGTTCCAAGCTTAGACTAAATATTTCATTTTCTGAACACACCCAAGTCCTACAGATGGTCTCTAAGAACAGAGCGGCACAGAGACCCAAACAGATGTTCACTGTTTTTCAACCTTTCAGTCCAGGATTCTATTATTCAGCTCCACTACTACTACTACTGGAGTATGATTTTTTTTCTGCACAACAAAAAATAACCTGTGCTGGTTCTGACCTACAAGTGTGTATTTTCACAGGACACTGCTTAATCAGAGCTGTGTGCTGCTTGCAAGTTTTGTGCATTTTCTCTTTCTCTGCCACTTCTATCTATTCTGCTTACAGTTTAAATTTTAATTTTTCATTTTAATGTGTCAGATATATTCTACCTCCTCCTAAACTCAGTGGCAGCAAGTGAACATACATCATCAAAAGCAAACCATTTTTAAGTATCAAAGATCTGCTCCCAAATCCAAGAATTGAAGTCATACCTAAAACTCTTAACAAACAAGATTCTTCAGTGGCCTGATACAATCTCCTAAATGAACTGAATGCTAAGGAAAGGAAATTCCTCAATGACTTAGCTGTACTCATGTTGCACATCTGTCAACATAAACTCCCCAAGTACTGTTGCATCATTACAGAAGATTGTTCCCCTCTAGGCGAATAAAGTGGAAAACGACGAGTAGGAATGAGTTAGCATATTCCTTTACCCATTTTATTGAAAACCACTCTCAAAGGAAGAAAGGTTTTGCCTTTCCTGGTTTGCAGAATGAAGCAACTGAATCGCATACTCACTTCTTGTGTGTGAGGTCCAGACCACTATTGGTTATTCCCTCCAGCTTGACGTTTTTCTGCCCACAAATATTTCCGTAACTGTCATATCCTGAAAGCAGTCTTGCAGCTGCTCCTGTAGCTATTGAAAAGCCACAAATGAAACCCTGGAGGAAAAAAAGCCCACACGATTTAGTAATACTCATCTGTTTGATGGCTGCAAAAAGTCAGGTTAATTCATTTGCTTCTAAGTAGTCAGATCCCTTACTATTCTGTAAGGGACATAGTAGCATGCATTTTACATACAATAGTACTCAGTTTCTTGGCTTGTTCCAGCATTTTCTCCCTACATACTGAGTAAAGGAAATAATGCAGCTCCTCCTCCCATCTAATCCAATTTACAACAGTGCAGGGATTCCCTCCTGACTCCTAGCAGTACTTCACGTGAAGTCCCCTAGAACAGTAACTAACAGAGTGTTTGACCCAGTAAGATGATTGCTCTGTATATTATACTGCTTAGATAGGTAAATCTTGGACAATAATCCACAGCAGACTAATGAATAATTGAGGGAACAGGTATGCACAGATTGAGTAACCAGGGAGCATCAACAAAGACAGGAAAAAATAACCACAAAATTTTAAAAATCTGCTTCTTTCAGGAAGTGCTGTGCTTTTTAAGATTTTAAGATATTCACATGTTACAGTAAGAACGTCATTCAGACGATTTAAAACAAAATTTGCCATATTTCCATTTGAAGTGCAGTCAGTGGCAAACATTTTGGGGAATAAACAGTTGTTTTTTTTTCAATGGAATAATTACAAAGACCAGAGACTAAGTGACAGTAGAAAAGAAAACTGACAGCACAGAACTCCCAACTCCTAAGGGCTACACCTTGCAACACAGATGTACAAGACAGTGACAGACATTATCTGTTTAGGAAGAACACCATATGTAAATCCATGAAGCAACTCAAGACTAAAATAAGCCTATTTATAGTTCTCATAAATCTGCAGCCCTTGGAGGTTTGTGTTTTGATGTAAAGCGCACAGTGCTATGAGGTTTTCTTACAGCTTTATCACACAGGACAGAGCTGGAATAACTTGGAAAGAAAAGTCTTACCGTTGATAATAAGGTTGCCAATACTTGGTGCCTCTACTAAGCATTCAATAAGAAAACACTTTTATATTCAGAACCATTGTTTCTCAGCAAAAAGCTTACTGTGATTCACAGAACTGTTTACCAGACTCAAAGCTATAATTTCTGGGACATCCACAGTCCCAGAAGGAACATGAGCCTAGTGGTATTCTGTCATGATGAAAATCACTTACAAAGGAAAGTGGAGTTTCAGGGGTGGAGGAGCTGAAGAAAGAACTGGCACAAACATTACAGATCCCTAACAAATGCCTTTGATGTGTAAGTACTACCCATTTCTGTTCCACAGCTGACAAATTCCATTCCAGCATACCCTGACCTTACTCATTGACTAAGTTAACGAAGACTTTAAATCTTCTTTCTGATGAATGCACACTCTTCAACAACACAACATTCACAGAATCCTTTGAGTTTTACTCACCATTCCTACACAGAAGAGGATGAATAAAAGCAGCCATGGTACATCTGTACAGCTGTGGTCCTCCAGAGGCTTCCACTCTCGCTTGGAGCTCTTGTGTGAGAAGAGAGAGATGAGGTTAACAACACTTACTTAATTGTCTTCTGCTCATAATAGGAAAAGGCAGAAAATAATTATCCAGGACATTAACATACAAAAAGAATTATTTTAAACTCTGATACAGCTTGGCCAAAGCTGAAGCAACTTAGCCAAAAAAATTAAGAGTTAGGCTGACGAAAGACCATTTGAAAGAAGTGCCTCCACTAGATCAACAGTCTATCCAGGTATTTATCCATTAAACAGGGTATTTTCACCTGCTTCTTAATAATAGAAAAGGGAAGCTAATGGCATGGAATCAACAGATGGCTACTGCCATCTTCCACAGCTACCTTACTCAACAATAATCTGCTTTACAAAAAGGATAAAAGGTTAAACTTTACAAAAGCTCCTCAGTTTTAAAACACTATTGGCAGGTTTAACAAGTACAGTGGAGCTGCAAAGGAGGTAATAAATTGCTGTTAAAGGAACAGTTTTCTACCTAACAAGAGGCAGCTGAGCTTAACATTTCAGAAAAAAGATGCCTAGTCGGTATTACCTAGGCACCAGAAGTTCTGTACTTAAAGGTTGGAACACTCAGTGATGGGGCCTCTATTGCAAAGCATAAAGGGGCAGTTGTAAACAATTCAAATAGTTTGCTGTTCATGAGATAAAACTGCTCAAGTGTGCATGATACACTGGTAAGATAATTAAAGTATGTTAAAAACTGTGATCTTGCTATCTACAAAAAAATATTCTAAAAAAAAGAATTGTTTTAGTACTATTATTTTAATTAAAAAGTTCTCCATATCAGAATGTTTTTATAACAAAAATTTTGATTAAAAATACACAGTTGCAAAGGTATGTTTTTTCAATTAGTTGCCAAGTACTAACTGTTCACATATGTCTACTAAAACCAAAACAATGCACACAGTTTTAATACTTAAGGAAGAAAAGGAAATTGATACAGAGAGAATACAGACCTGCTCTCTTCAGACACAGAGCAGCAGTTGTAACCTATTCAATTTTTAAGTATCTTTTTCTCCTCAAGACTCTGAAGCTTCTTCAAGACTTTGTTGGCAAGGTAGCAAATGTTACTACTGAATTAAACCAGAATGATTGTGAAAATGTCAACAGCTTTTATCTCTAGCACGTATTTTGCAATTGTTATATTTACATTAAGTCAAACTCTGCAAAATCACTCCTATTTCTGAACAGCCAAAATTACTCAAACAGTCAATGTTTTATTCAACAGAGTGTTGCTAAAAGGTCACATTATACATGCTACTACTTTCGTTCAACAAAACGGTTTTCTGATTCTGGAGGTTCACAGTAAAAACTAACACATTCTTCAAACAACATTTAAAACAAGACTGTGACATTCATATTGGTATACTTAGATAATCAAAATTACATAAAATACATAATGCTTAGTGCTTCCTATTCCTAAATCCACTCCAAGAACTCTGGACTCTAATTTGAAGATCTACTTTTATTTACAAACAGCTGAGAGAAATTCCAGCTATAGTTGCATCTTAAGACTAAGCTGCCCTAGACAAATGAGGCAGCTGTAAGATATACCACGTTATGGTTTGATTGTTTTGCTGGGTTTTTTTATCCTCTCTGAACCATCTGCAAATAAAATCTTCTAATAGGATTTTTAAAAGCTACTAGACATCCTCTGGAACAGCTCTGCCAAGGACTTACGTTGTCTGACTAGTCATAGTTACTCTAAGTAATCCATTTTACTTACTAAGTGGACAGCAATTTGTATGCCAAAAAGAAACTTGAAATGCCATGTAATGCACAGCAGAAATAACTCAGCATCTCATCTTTACTCTGCTCCAAAACATAACTAATTTATTTTTTTAAAAAGAAAGGTATTTAAAATAAGAAGTACACTTCAAAAGGCAGTAGATATTTACCAACCCTCAATTTAACCACTCAGCATACTCAGAAACACAGAATGAAATTACACAGCATTGGAACAACAGCCTTCTCCAGGCAGGCTGTCCAACCTTTCTTCCCTCCAGATCATGCTACAACCCAAGACAGCTGCCAGAATCTGTCTTGTGTTTTCTTGTCAATTGCTTCCTGGTACTCAGGATTGCCACTTCTTCCATAACTTCTTAGCTCTTCAGCCTCATCTTTGCTGTTGTTGTCCATGTCTCTCTAGGGACTATTCCCTACCCCCTCTACTCCCCTAGATGCCTACAAAGACCTTGATATTCATGCCTGGGCAACACAATCTACAGTCAGCATAAGGTGCTACACATGTTGCTCCTTCAGCAGTCTGGAAACTATGCTTTGTATCTGTTGTAACTGAAACACAGTTTCAGAAGACATGTCTTTGCCTACAATTCTACATAAGTGCTTCTGCTTTCAGGTTTTCCACCAGATTAAGAGCCTTCAATATTTGTTGATGCAAGAAAGCTAGATCAACTAGAAGAAAAATAATTTTTTAAGAAATAATTTGATTTTAAGTCTTCTCTTACTAAAGAACTTTTATAATTTATGCTATGCTACTTATGGATATTCTTGCTATTATCAAAGCACAAAATTACCTGCGCACTATGATGACGGCACAGAGAATCAGATTTATCAGTTTGAGTAGAAAGCAGACAAAAGAGCCTGTCTCTCTAAGGCAAACTTGCAGGATGGGAACACTGCCCATAACAGGTCTTCTGTTCTGATCCTATGAGTTTTGAGACTGGCTTACTCAAGAACCCAAATAGGTGTGTTCAGAAGTTTACATCTGTCCAGTTTGCAAAAAACTTAGCAAACTCAATGCTTTTCAGAAACAAATCAGAACTTCTGGGTGAAGCACAATTTTACAATTGTGTCTTGATTCCACACCTTCAAAGCTGTACATCTAAAGTTAGGCTTTCTCTTGAAAAAGAGAAGTGTGAGGAATGCTAACACAGTAGCTGTTGAGTCTTTTTAGCTCAATTCACAGATAGTTGGTCTCAAGAAAGTAAGTACTTGTATGCAAATGCAAAATAAAAACTGGGCATTTTCTTGGTATTCATTGCACCCAGTCACTTCAATTAGAAATCCACCGTCGAAAGTTCTTTCTGCCTGCCACTTCCAAAACATACCTTTGCAGCACAACATAGCAGTTCTGAACTTAGATCTCTCCTGCATACTGTAATATATTTTGCAGGTATCAGCATAGCACAGAATCAGTGGTTGCTACTTCTACTGTTAACTATAATAGCTGTGCTAGATGCTACCATATAAACATTCACTTGTACCCAATCAGAGTGCAACACACACACAAGCACACAAAAATGTGTAAAATTACAGAACGTGAGCAGTAGACTACAGATGCAAGGAATTACAGATAGTTTTTTTAAAAATACAGAATGTCTTATGCAATGTACAATATGACTGAGGCAAGAAGTCCAGTAAAGAGCACCTGCAGTATTATATATATATATTTATATATTTTTATTTATGGATTATCAAGCTGTGCGTTAAGGAACAGAGATGTCAGTAAGATCAGGATAAAGATGGAATTTGGCATTAACAGAAGATGTTGCTACATTATGAGAAAGGCAGCAGAAAGAAATCCTTAAGTCGTGTGGTGATCCTATCATACGTTTCAGGAAGAAAATAAAGATACTGCTAAGACGGATGGGCTGAATTAAGGACAACCCAGTGACTAACTGGACTGATTAACACGGGGCGAGGTTAGAATCCAGGCTTTACTTTTGCTAGTGAGTTTAAACCAGTAACTGAAAAGTATAGGACTATTCTGATTGACATATGAACATACAGTTTGTAAGAATAAATGTATTGCTTCATTCAGGTAGTTAAGAACACATACACACACACACACACACAATAAGACATACAAGCATCACATTTTTCAGCCCAAAACATATCTCAGAAGAGAACCAGGATGAAGGACGTCCCATCAAAATTCCACAGGAAGATACACTAATTATGCTGAAGTGCAACCTTCTAAACTACTAACCCAGGGACAACCACACATAGTGTTAAGAAAGCTTATATCAGACCCAATTTTAAGCCAAGTCACTGCCAGCAAAGCCAGACTGAGTTAAACTTCATGCAATTGCAGTTACTATGAGCTATGCCATTTTGGCTTAAGAGAAGGCTTCCAAAAGCAGGTGGAACATCTCCCTGATGAGGGAAGGCTGAGGGAGCTGGGTCTCTTTAGCTTGGAGAAAACGAGACTGAGGGGTGACCTCATCAATGTTTACAAATATGTAAAGGGCGAATGTCAGGATGATGGAGCCAAGCCTTTTTCAATGAGTGACAGGACAAGGGGCAATGGGTGCAAACTGGAACATAGAAGGTTCCACATAAACATCATATAAAACTTCTTTCCTCTGAGAGTGACAGAGCACTGGAACAGGCTGCCCAGAGAGGTTGTGGAGTCTCCTTCTCTGGAGACATTCAAACCCACCTGGACATGTTCCTGTGTGATGTGCTCTGGGTGATCCTGCTCTGGCAGGGGGGTTGGACTGGGTGATCTTTCAAGGTCCCTTCCAACCCCTAGGATTCTGTGATTCTGTGATTCGTATTTTCTACATTTAGAAATAGCCACTTTTTTCCAGTGGAATACTGAATACAAAGACATTTTGACTCATCCATCTAAACAATAAGGCCTAAATTTATCAAGTTTCTTTCAGATCCTCTCATCCTCAGGCACTTCAGCATTTGGCCCACTCTCCCCTTAACAGCTCACACCATGATTTTCAGAACACCTGCAATTTCTCAAACTTCTGTTGGTTCAACTGGTGGGTTACAGCACTGCTAGACAGAGACCTAGCAAATGGAAACTTCACCACTGCTTTCAGCATTTACATTCATTAATTGTTTGACCTTTCCTTAATGGTAAATTCACAAAATAAATCCATCCACTCATGAACACAAACAGAGGTTTTTGTACCTCTTCTGGTCCTTTGCCTCTCATATATATTATATCCACCTTCCAAGGTTTTAATATCTCACAGAAGTGCCCTGTTCTCTAAGTAGCTGTAGGCATTTTGACATCAAATGAAGTCACCAGCCAATTCCTTCCTTTCATTATGAATATTACACTACAAGTGAGTAAGATGAGCAGTATGGCGCATCTGAACTGCATTTTGAGCTCAAAGTGGTTAAAACATGTGATACCAATTACAGGTGTAGACTAAGTGTGTGTCACTAAAAACGTAAGTCAGTAATAATTTAATGAAAAACAGAGCATTTGTCTGCATACACAGCCAACTCAGTAGATAATTACTGACCTGAGAAAGTGTGTGCAACACAGCATCACAAAATCACAGAATGCCAGGTTGGAAGGGACCTAAAGGATCATCTGGTCCAACCTTTCCAGGTACTACTATAGCTTATATGAGATGGCTCAGCACCCTGTCAAGATGAGACTTAAAACTGTCCAATGTGGAGGAATCTACCACTTCCCTTGTGAGATTATTCCAATGTTTGACTGTCCTCATGGTGAAAATTTTACCTTTTGTGTCCAATCAGAATTTCCCCAGGAGGAACTTGTGCCCACTACCCCTTATATTTTCCACATGATTCCTTGTAAATACCGAGTCTCCATCTTCTTGGCAGCCACCTTTTCAGTACTGAAACATTGTAACTAGGTCACCCCCAAGCCTTCCTTTCTCAAGGATGAGCAAACCCAGTTTTCTCAGCCTCTCCCCATATGGCAGGTCCTCCAGACCTCTGACCATCCTTGAGGCCCTTCTCTGGACCCCCTCCAGCCTGTCCCCATCCTTTTGGTAGAGTGGGGACCAAAACTGAATGCAATAGTCCAGGTGTGGTCTGACAGGCACGAACTAGAGCAGGATGATGACTTCTTCATCTCTGCTGGTGATGCCCTTGCTGATGCAGCCCAGCATCCTGTTGGCTTTCCTTGCTGCTGCAGCGCACTGTCCCCTCGTGTTGAGCCTGTTGTCCACCAAGACCCCCAAGTCCTTTTCCACAGTACTGCTCTCCACCCAGGTGGATCCCAGTCTGAACTGCACTCCTAGGTGATGTGTTCCCAGGTGCAAGACCTTACACTTCTCCCCACTGAACTTCATAAGGTTCTTGCTAGCCCATTCTGACAGTCTGCCCAGGTCATCCTGGAGAGCAGCCCTCCCTTCTGCATTGCTAACCTCTCCACTCATCTTGGTGTCATCAGCAAACTTCATCAAGGTGCTCTTGATCCCAACATCCAGGTCACTTATGAAGATGCTGAACAGTGTTGGGCCCAGTATTGATCCCTGGGGGATCCCACTTGTGACCTGTTGCCAGTCTGAGTAGGAACTATTTACTGTCACCCTGGGTAGTTATTCCAATGTTTGACTGTCCTCATGGTGAAAATTTTACCTTTTGTGTCCAATCAGAATTTCCCCAGGAGGAACTTGTGCCCACTACCCCTTATATTTTCCACATGATTCCTTGTAAATACCGAGTCTCCATCTTCTTGGCAGCCACCTTTTCAGTACTGAAACATTGTAACTAGGTCACCCCCAAGCCTTCCTTTCTCAAGGATGAGCAAACCCAGTTTTCTCAGCCTCTCCCCATATGGCAGGTCCTCCAGACCTCTGACCATCCTTGAGGCCCTTCTCTGGACCCCCTCCAGCCTGTCCCCATCCTTTTGGTAGAGTGGGGACCAAAACTGAATGCAATAGTCCAGGTGTGGTCTGACAGGCACGAACTAGAGCAGGATGATGACTTCTTCATCTCTGCTGGTGATGCCCTTGCTGATGCAGCCCAGCATCCTGTTGGCTTTCCTTGCTGCTGCAGCGCACTGTCCCCTCGTGTTGAGCCTGTTGTCCACCAAGACCCCCAAGTCCTTTTCCACAGTACTGCTCTCCACCCAGGTGGATCCCAGTCTGAACTGCACTCCTAGGTGATGTGTTCCCAGGTGCAAGACCTTACACTTCTCCCCACTGAACTTCATAAGGTTCTTGCTAGCCCATTCTGACAGTCTGCCCAGGTCATCCTGGAGAGCAGCCCTCCCTTCTGCATTGCTAACCTCTCCACTCATCTTGGTGTCATCAGCAAACTTCATCAAGGTGCTCTTGATCCCAACATCCAGGTCACTTATGAAGATGCTGAACAGTGTTGGGCCCAGTATTGATCCCTGGGGGATCCCACTTGTGACCTGTTGCCAGTCTGAGTAGGAACTATTTACTGTCACCCTGGGTAGGGTCTGTCAGCCAGTTCACCACCCACCTCACAGACCACTTGTCAAGGCTGTAATGAGTCAGTTTCTCCAGGAAGAGGCTATATGGAATTGTATCAAAAGCCTTGGAGAAGTCCAGGTAGATGATGTCTCACAGTTACCTACTGACTTCCTGAGCATGAACTACAGGTGTTCAGATAAAGCACCAAGCAGTAGTTTGCTACAGGTCAGCACAAATTCTGATGAACCTCTTATGTTTAAAGTAAACCTAATCTATTACACAGTAAATTATTGCTATGTCTCCATTACTAGAGGAGGAACACACACCAGCTAACTCAGACTTCTATTAAACTATACCAGATCTCTGAAAGAATGAACCATGCTGTATCAATAAAAATTACTTTTATAAACACACCAAAAAATTCTAAGTGTAGACCTCTGGGGAAGAGTAGTATTGCTCCTACCTAAAACAGCCAGCTGATCATAGCATTCTCCTGGGAGGCAGAGGCTAACTCCCCCAGACTTACAGAACTAAAGTTAAGTCACCCACTTCCAGAGACAAGTAAGCTTGTCACTGTAATACTATTACAGTTACAAGTGGCAGTTGTCTCTAAAAAGAACGGAAAATCATACACACAGTTCCCTGCAAGTGCCCTCCACGATGACACTATCCTCTACATAACAAGCCAGAGGCCTCTGGGCCATTCCAAGAGGCAATGCATTACAGAACATGCAAATAACAGTGGTGTCTAGTACCTGGTTTTGTGGAATTTCTGCTTCAGTCTCATTAAAAAATGTTTTATTTTTCAATTTACAGCAAAGCTGATGTTAGTCATGCTTTTCAGTTTTACTCAGTCATGTGCCAGTACCTTACATATAAACACCCGCTTCCTTATCTGCCTAGCAACTCCACATCACCACTTGTTCTCCAAGGCCTAGCCCACTCAAAAGTTTCATTTGGTCTTTATTAGTATGAAACTCAAGAGATCATGCTATGAAAAGCTTTCTAGAGGTGTAATGCTGTTTTAAAGTTACCCACCCAAGGGTAATAAATTTATACTTTGCTTCTCTTCAGACACTAAGCATACAATCATTTCAATGTTCCTACACCCATTTCATGGATGTTCTCATACTCTGAAGGCAATATTTGTGAGTTTTCAACATGACATAAACAAAATCAAGAGCACATAAGACAGCACTTACAACAACATTATTGATGGTGTAATACAAACATGTTTACCCTGAGAACTCATAGTGAAAGACTTCACTTATGAATCTGACATATTCTATGTTGTACATCATCTTCCACTCACCTTTTCAGTCAATTCATATTAAACATTGGTTCTAAAATGTCTTTATTACATGCTTCCACCTCAGCCTACAACTTAAATATTTATCTTGAAATATACCACAGCTGATAAATAGAGCTGACATGATCAGAACCCTGCTGAGATGTTAAAAGTTTAGAAAGAAGGCCATTTGCAGACAAAACCCCACTTTTTAACCCCAAAACATTTTTCGTGGTTCTTTTCTGCATTACAGGTTGCTCAGTTCTTGTTGAAAGCAACAATAAATCAGCACACTTTAGAAATACCACAGTAATGTATCTCTAGGGCATTAAAATACTGATTTTGAAGCAGGTTTGGTACTTCCCCATTCTTACTCATTAATAAAAAACAGTCATGCAAAAAAACCCATAATAAACTAACCTCAAAAAACCCCACCAAACCAAAACAGTTTACTTTTTAAGATATTTAGAAGGTACACAAGTTATTTCATCACATTCAGTTTTCTACTTGTACACCAATCTGTTTAACAGAATTTCAGATGAGATCACAAGTCATAAATAACGAAGTATTTTCAAACTTTGGACTAGTAGAACATCATCCAACTACACAACACACACTTTGCTTCCAAATGTGTTAGCTTTGTCACACATTACATTAGCAGAAGAAAAAAAGGGCAGCAGAAATCCCCAGTTAGTCTTCTCCACAGAAGATGAAAGACAATCCACAGAAAGTGCTGCCCCTGCTCTTTGCACTGTCTTCATGTGTGAGGAGCAATTTTTTTCCTAAAATATTTTTTCCCTTTTTAAGGCATGTATAGCCAGAATCCAAGAAAAAAAAACAACACAGCTCTTTAAGAGTTCATGGCTCTTAAACAGCACTGCTTTCCACAGTGCTGTTTTCCAGCAGTACAGTCTTTCCACAGTACTGCTGTGAAAACAATTTTCCCACTTACTAGAGGCATTCACAGCAGTTTCCTAAGTATTCTTTCAAAATGTATCCTACATCCAAATGGGCTTGTCAATTGAAAAGAACAAAATCACATACTTTTGTACTGCATTCACAACCCTGGCAGAAGAGTCTCCTACCTTCCAGAGGTGAAGGTCTACTTGGTAGAGGGCTCTGCAAGGTTAGAGGCTCGCATATGTATGAGTCAAGAGAAGCATGGTCCTTGTGGCACTACAGTGAACATTATGAACTGTTTAATTGGTCATACACATTCTTCTAGATCATTGCATATGAAAGCTGAAAGGCAGCAAAATGCTGGAAACTGAGAAGCCCACAGTTATATTCAGTCACAAATAAAGGATGCCATCAGCACAATAAAAGCTTCTCAGAACCATTTTCCCTCCCATTTCCTCTAATGAAGATTAGAAAAAACTTTGAGCTTACTTTTTTTTCAGGAAAAAAAGAAAAACAGCTTGCATAGCTTCTTAAATAAAATCCTGACTTACAGATCCAAAATTCTGGCATAACAAGAAAGAAAACCACTCAGGATTACAGTAAGAGGGTAGTGCTTGAGGACATTGAAAGCGTATTAGATTAATAGGAACCAACGCTAAGAAGGCTTTATCTGATTTATAGAAGAAAGGCTAGGAGGAGAATGCAAAGAGAAAGAACATATCAAGCCCTTAACTTTTTACATAATCACACTTCCTTTTAAGCAGGCAATTATTCTGCAGGTTTTCATAGCAAACTAGGGGGAGTCTGACTGAGCATTCCCAGGACATCATTACCATGACCTTGAAGAACACATTTTAATGGGTTTCCAATCTGAACACAACATTCAGAGGTCTCTCCCTCAGTCAAATAGTATATATCTGGAAAGCAGCAAAAGTGGTTACAATTTAAAAAAAACCCAACTAAAACCAAACCAAAAAATCCCAAACAAAAAACCCCAAAATAGGCCAGAGTTCACTGCCGCTGTAAACAGCTGCTGAACTTCATCACATTTATTACCAGAAGATTTCAGGCACTAGCCACCATGTTCTGCTTGCTGTGACGCTCCACCATATTCTAGCAATATTACTGGTTAAAATAGCAACAGCTAGCAACTAGCATGTAAAATGCAGCATGCAATCTCAACTTTCCTATACACTGCAATCATCTCCTACGGCATTGCATTGCACACTGAGTGCTGAAATCACATTAAAGCAGAAAAAATTCATCTCAAGACTGTAAAGCTGAACTTCAAAATGAAGCTGACTCTTCTCTCTTCTTAAATATGTATACAGACGTTCTTAGGGCTGTTGTCATACAACTGTACACTTTCATTTCACATTAGAAATTCATTTACTTAGAAGACTAAAAAAAACAAAATAAAAACCAAAACAAGCACATAAAAAGAGGGGCCTAGGGACAGGAAGCCAATCAATGCAATAGAATTTATTTACTGCATAAATCTGTGAAACTTTAAAGTGGCTGCAGGTCCTAGAAGAACTGTATTACATATTCACCAACACAGACTTGCTCTCTAAAATTTATACACAAGAAAGCTCTCATACAGTTTAATCAAACAGAGGTAAAAAATAACAATTGGTTTAGTCAGCAGTTAGAAATCAATCTGAAGAACCATTTTTTAGAAGCAAAGCGTAAGATTTACACAATTTTTCAACAGTTCCTTAAAGTGAGAAAGATTCAAATGCAAAATAACAAAGACAGTTTCTGTCAAGTTGGTTTGCAAGTCTTTATTTTCACAAAAGAAATTGCTGAGTTAAGTTCAAAGGAACAAAAATTAGTCAGCCCAACAGAGAAAGCATGCAAAGATTGTACAAAGCTCACCTTTATAGTAAACAGCACAAAGACAGCTGACATCTTCGCTACATAACAAACACTGTCATTTCTTCATAATGAAAAATAAAAGCGGTCAGTTGAATGCTACTGAATATACCCTTACAATTACTAAGCTAAAAGTCTGACCCCTGACAGCATTCTAGAAGTCAAATTGTTTACATTAATACAAGCTTTGGATTCACAATGCAAGTTAATATTTCCAAAAACTCTTCTCACTTTACCAAAAAACTTGTCCTGTAAAGATGTCAGGTCCCATGCTTGCTTGTAATACAAACTATTATTTCTTTAAGTGCTTAAAAAAAAGTCAGTCTTTGAGTTACCTGACAAAGTGAAAAAAATAATGTGCTACTTAAAACTTTTAAGATGTGACACAACTGAAAGACAATCTGAACTTCAGCATGAACTAGTCCTCAGTGGGGAAAAAAATAAATGAATTTGAAAGAGTACTCCTACATAGCTACATAGCTGAAGTATTTCTTTCTAGCTAAGATCAAAAGGAATTACTTGCACAAGTTGGGCAGTTGCTTGTGAAAGAATTTGTGAAAGGACACCTGATGTTTCTCAGAAACTGAATACAGCTCACTGACCAGAAATACAGAAAAGTAGTCAACTTCATGAGATGACTGACTCATCAGCACTGTTCTTAGATCCTGCTTGTATGCTTCATCCTTCAAACTGAGGCTACTTGCCAGAGGCTAGAAGAAAAGCTTCATCTACTGGCAATGTGTTGAAAGGGAAATCAAGCTTTCTAGCCCCTGGAAGAACAATTCACAACTCATTTGGTTTCTGCTCATCTGCTGGTCTTCTTCCGTGACAGTACCCATACCGAAGTAGCCTTGGTTTGATGCCCCTAAATACTTCTGACAACTTCAGATATGGCTAAACTACAACTAATGATCTATATTGTCCATAACAGCTTGGAAGACATCTTTCACCAGAATTACATTTAAAAAAAAATACTAATTAGATGGTCCAGATTAATTCTGTGTTGTTTTGACAGCAGGTGCTTAAGGGAAAGATGATCTGCCTTTTTCTCATCTTACCAGGGGAAATTCTTCCAGTCTTGGAAAAACCAAGGCCACCATTAAACAACCCAGAATAACACACTTTTTTTTATCCTAGTCATGCCCCAATTTCCAGCAAGATTTCAGGCTTCCCTCATGTACATCTTGGATTAAGCCAGTAACATACAAACTGTAAGGACAAAATAAACACACACAGTATTTCCCAGACCTAACAAAAACACTGAGACCTCAATACTTCCATCTTGTTTCCTGTAGCATCTTGTCAAAGGAAATACTTTAACTACCATCAGCCACTTCAACTGTGGAAGACCAGGAAGGGAGAATGGATTCTGCATCACAGCTACCCCAAGAGAAAGCAGTTCAAGGTCCTCTTCTCCCCACAGCTTGTTCTTTTCAAGTACTACAAATTTATGTCTCCCCAAATATAACAAGGCAAACTTTGTGGAGCTGTGCTATAAACCATGTAAGTGGAGCATCTGAGCTACATTAAAAGTAAGTTTGCTTGCTTAAAAAAAAACAACACCAAAAAGCCTAAAAAGCTTTAATTTAAATCAAACAGACCTTACAGCACAGCCTACCATTTACGATGACATGGGAGCTACGAAATCCAACAGTATCTCCAGCAATTTTATAATGGACTAACAGTCTAAGACATCAGAAAATACCACTGATTAAGAAAAAGAACAAAAAAAGGGTAGAAGGTATTGCCACTTGACCACAAAATCCCTTTTTCTTCTCTAATGGAACTAAAGATTTGAAATAACTGTTATTATTCTGTCAACTCAGGGCTTCAGCACCTTTAAAAGATCTCAACATTTCAGAAGGGAAGATCACCTCCAAAACAGCACAAGAAAACTATCTGTATCAAAAATGAGGAAAAACTTTAAGCTCTGTTGCACAGTAGATCCATGATGAAAGAGATGCAGCTAGACAAAAGTTCCTATCTTGAGAAGCTCACGATAGAAATATGACAGTGAGCTGAAAACACATAATGGTACTGGCAACCAGCAGAAGAATAAGACAAGAGATACACAGTTATGTAGGTTTTTTTTCCCCTCCTGTCAGTTACAAGGTTGCAATCTCATATGTTGGTACTTTTCAGCCAAGCAACTACAGTACAAAGAAGTTTTAGGATGATCTCATAACAAAATTAATGAAGAGTACATGGACTAAGACAACTGTGAAGTGCAGCTGACATCACAAGGTTTGCCCAACAGGCTTAAGCTTCAAGTTGGTGAGAGCCAAGAGACAGCAAGCAAAACAAAAAACAGCTAAGTCCACCTATGTAAGTATACAACAGTGTCCTCAGCTAAAGAAATAAAGAAGTATTCTAGACTGAAGCTCCTCAACATGCAGAACAGCAGTGGAACAGAAAAGAACAAGGACACTGGCTGTATTAAACTTAAGTCAACATTACTCACAGAAGTCCCATGTTGAAAAACTTGGTAGAATAGGAGGTAAATTAACCAAAGGAGCAAAACCACTGGAAATACAAGATCAGACGGCAGTAAAGGAGAATAATAATAATAATAATTGCAGAGTAGAAGGCAGTGAAGAATAACAAGAGGACAGCATTACAGAAGTCCAGGGAAAATAAGACATCAAGTTGTAGAGCATTACAAACAATATGGAAAGCAGCAGAGATCAAGAAGGGTAAGAAATTAGGACAATCCTTGCAACTTGGCCATAAGGAGCCTGTAGAGATCTTAACGCAGGCAATTTCAGCAGAGCACAGAAATGGGATTGGAAGGAATTTAGCAGAAAGAGGAGAGCACGTATGACCACAAATGTAAATTTTTATGTTCCAAGGGTTTGGAGAAGAAGGGAAGAACAATAGAGTTGGCTGTCAGTTTTAAGGACAGAGGACAGCAACCCAGAATAAAATTAGTAAGGGAGTAAGATAGCAACAAGAGGTAAAAGCCAGAAATTTGGAGCTAAAACAGAAAAAGAAGGGTGCTTTGGGGTCAGGCTAAGCAGTTGAAGGCATTAAAAGCAGAGTGCAAACACAAGAATCTATCACTGCAAGAAGCAGGAAAGAGCACTGAGGAAAGGTAAACATGTCAATTCTAATCAGTTTTTCCTTGTAAACCTTTAGATTCTGCAGGGGAAGAGATACAGGGAAAAGCCTAAGGCAGAGAGCTCCACACAACCTGCAAAGCAAAGAACTGAGAAATGTATTGGAGGTGAAATTGAGTATGAAATAAGAGTTAGAAAGATAAAAAAAAAATGTCTACCTGGTTCAACAACTAGTCACAGGTACGTGCACTAGCATAAATGAGATGAAGAGGTAGCAGTTAGGAGAAAGGGACTTGCAGATGCAGCAATCAGATAAGATGGCTGGCAAAATCAAAACAGAAGTAATTACTTCTCTCAGAAACAAAAATTAGGATTAGCAGATGAAGACCAAATAGGCTAGAGAGCTGAAGAATAAACTTAATGATAAATAAACCTGAAAAACAGCCATAAGGAATGAGGGTGAGGAGCCATGATAAGAGACTGCATGTCAAAGACTAGGATGAAGCTACATAGGGAGAAACAAGAAGACAACATGAAGGAATGTCTGATGGACTCCTGCTCAAGGAATGCTTAGGAGGAAATAACAGAGGGGGAAGCATAAAGACAATGGTAGATGAGGAAACAACATTCATTGCTAATGATAAGAGAGGATAAGACAGACATTAGACATTAATGCTGTATTGTCAGCAGCAAGGTTTCTCCAATCGATAAACCAGACAAAACTGTTGCTGATAAAATATTCAGCAAGTACCCTTCGATTTGGACTTCCTGAGGAGAGACACAATTGCTCCAGGCTAAGGAATTAACAACCATTTTTTATACTTCAGTTACATATATGGGATACAAAGCTCAATTACTGTACCACATCTTGGCACACGTAAGGAAAGCAAATGAAAGGTTCAGTGGTGTACTATTAATATCACGTGCCCTTACACTGGAACACAAAATTTCACTGAAAAACAAAATCAGTTAGTTGAAACCTATGAGCAAACCAGATTATTTAGAGCATCTGATTCTCTGTTTCTTCTGCTTTTGGTCTCACATTATCCACAAACGAGCCTGCATTTTCATTTAAGAATGTAACAGGGAACAGCAATTGAAATTCATAAAAAGCAATAAAGGGCCTATTAAACACTTAAGGAAAGCAATTTGGATAGTAAACACAGAAAATAAGCTTGGAAAAGACTTCAAAACGTGACTTCAAACCATCAACTTCACACTGTTTGTGCTCCAAGTCTGTATCAGTTTTCCTTAAGCCACTCATGACCGATGTTTATCTAACATGTTTTTTAGCAAATCTCAAACAATACAGACTCCACAATCTCCCCTGGCAGTCTACTGCAGTGACTGAACAATTTAAAAAAAATCACCCTCTAACATTTGGCATATAACTCCCTCTCTGAAACTGAATCAATTTTTGTCATGCACCATAAAGCTGATCGCCTTCCTCTTTGCAGCAAAATTTTCTGTGTGTAAAGGATGTTCCCTATTGCAACTGGACAGCTCTGCAGTATTTTGCACTGGAAGGACGGAGCCTTTATTAAAAAAAAAAAAAAAAAAGTCTGCCTGAACAGACGA
>NW_009953332.1:2595125-2602850 GCF_000747805.2 Chaetura pelagica
GTGCGGGGGCTTCCAGAAATGGAAGGGAGAGCTGCTAGCCAAGCCCTGTCAGGTGTACCTGCAGGTGTGAGATGCCTCTGCTGGCTCCTGGGGGAGGCTTGACAAGTGCAGAGCCCGGCAGGCCTGGGTCTTGCCCTGCTGTCCGTGTGGTTTATCCCGTTTTTAAACCAATTTTCCAGAACAGCTGTTTACTGGTGCGACGTGGGGGGTACCCAGCCGTTTGAAACAGGAGCCTCGGGTGATTGCAAAAGATGTCATTCTGCCCCTTGGATTCGAAGTTGATTGCCACAATTTAGAGCTGATTTTGTCAAGCTCTGTAGGCTTCCCAGAGACACAAATGCAGGTGTCAAGTCTTTCAAGTTGTATGCTTCATTAACTGCAAAAAGCTGGTTGCATTAATTACATTAGGATGATGTTTGCTGCGTTGTTAACTGATAAAAAGGTCAGTCTGACCAGAACGTGTTCCTAAGCCATGCAGGTAGCAACAAATGCTTGAGAGCTTCTGAACCTGTGAAGTGAGTACCTGGCTGCAGCTTGCATCTTAACAGCAAAGGTGACAGCTTTTCTCAGAGTGAAAGAAGGTTCTCTTTGGAAGGTGGCAGGCCCTCTTAAGGTAACCGGCCTGGGAGTCTTGTTTGAAAGTGGCCTAAACACATTAAGTGATACTCTAAGTCAAAATATTTCTTTGCTCTATCTGAACTCCAAAGCAGGTTTGATTAAGTCAATGTAACAGAGTATCTGTGATTAGAAATAACACTGCAATTACTGAAATTTAAAATGATATTTTGACAGGCAGAATGAGGCAAAAGAAGCCTTGTGACTAGAGGAGTCTTGTTAGACTTCCAAAATAGAACAAAAAATGGTGTGTGGGTGAATTGTGAATCATACTTTTTTTTTAGCTCTTCTCAGTTTAATGGCAAGTAGAACCACTTCTCAAAATGTTCATTTCTTCTAGCAGTTGGTTAAAATGTCTTTTTACCACTTATATGTACATTGCTGGTTTTTTTTCATTGTTCAGCTTCATTATAGTAAAATATTTCTGTTGTATTCAAAGGTGTGACCATCAAATAAGTGTTTTGCCCACACACTCTATAGGACATGTTTCTTTTGTGATTGACACAGGAATAGGTAACAAAAGCATGATGTCTGTGTTGTAGATGTGATTACATCAGTCTGCTAAATAGATCAATTTTTTGGAAATAGTTCTTTTGTTTAGTTTAGGACCTCAGAGTTGTCCTGGTATATAAATACTTCCTCCAACCTTTTGCATGTAAACACATTCAGCACAGTTACCAGAAGATAGTAATGGATGAAAACACAGTCTCTCCCCCTAAATTTGTGGACTTTTAAAAATAATAATTAAAGGCATTTCAACCTATAATCAAAAACTTTGTGCAGCTGTGTAGGTGGCATTATGACTTTACATTATTTTAAAAATGCCAGTGCTTTGTTGGCTGGAGGAGCCTTTATGGAAAAGCTTGCAAAAATGTACCATCTGTAGGGTAGGTAACTGGGGTTTAGTGTGATAACTGTTGAAAATATTTGGACAGATCTGAGTGTTAGAAATAATCAGGAAAGTAATTGCCCTTATTTCTGCTCCTGGCCTGAGGAAATTACTTGAGCTTTTGACAGGGATGTGGTAATAGCAGCAATGGTAGGTGTCTGGCTTTCATTAGTGTAACTGGGCTTTGTTTGGCCCGACACACAAAGGAGAGGAAAACTTAAAAGGTTCTTGATTATTCATGATTGCACTTGCTTTTATATTTATTCAAGATTGGTATTTTGGGAAGAAACAGGAAGGGATTGAAATGGGTATTGCTGAATCTTAATTGAGTAATACAGAAGTTGAACTTTAAGCATATGTCTAAGTCCATTTTTTGAATTGTTCTTTATGGGTTCCTCTCTGGAGGTGATTGTAATCTGCTATAAGGCAGGGTCGCATCACAAGCTGTTGAAGCACAAATCTGACCGCCCAGATTTAATGTTAATAAGAGTCTAGCCTTTTTTTCTGTAAGAGATTTGAGTCTGCTCTTCTCCCCTCAGCCGACAAAGATGAGCTTTATCTGTATTTTCATTTCATTGCTAGATGCAGAATGACAGGTTAGAGTTTTTGAAGTACCATCTGACACTGAGAAAGGGAGACGGCAACAGAGAGAGGGTGCAAAAATTACAGAAATGCCGTTAGTACTTGGGTTGTGTAAATTGCATCTTGTATCCAGGCTGCTTCCACTCTTGGATGGGTGGGGAGGTCAAAAAAGAAGATAAGGAAATATTCCAGAAAGCATTAATTGTGTGATAATCAGGGAATTGTAGAATGGTTTGTGTGGGAAGGGTCCTTTAAGATCATGTAGTTCCAACCTCCCTGCATGGGCAGGGACACCTTCCACTAGACCAGGTTGCTCCAAACCCCATCCAGCCTGCCCTTGAGCACTTCTAGGGATGGGGCATCCACAGCCTCCCTAGGCTACCTGTGCCAGTGTGTCACCACCCTTACACTAAATAATTTCTTCCAGATGTCTAAACTAAATCTATCCTTTCCTGCTTAAAACCATTACCCCTTGTCCTATCACTACACACCCTGGTAAAAAGTCCCTCCCAAGCTTTCCTGTAGGCCCTGGAAGGCCGCTGTAAGGTCTCCTTGGAGCCTTCTCTTCACCATGCTGAACAGCCCCAACTCTCTCAGCCTGTCTTAATAAGAGAGGTGCTTCAGCCCTTTTGACCATCTTCATGGCCCTCCTGGATAGTATTAACATTTTCTCAGTACATGTAGGATCCTGACTGTAGGTACCCATATGTAAACATAGAAGGATTTATATTAACATATTATGTTAGCATAACAATCTATAGCAATCTATAACAATCACAATATATTAATGGTAGAAATACCTATAAAATAGCTATGGATTAAAAGTCAGACCATTTGGACATGTTCTTAGCTATGAGTTTTGGGATGGACTTTTCAAACAAGGTTGGTACTGAACTAACTGGACAATCAAGAGGCAATCCAAACCTGGCCTTGCTGTTAATGAAAGGGGAGAGTTGCATCATGCAGATGCAAAAAAAAAAAAAAAAATAATTGAGTATTGCACCAGTGAGGCATTCTTAGAGTCTGTGTGTTCTCCACCCTCTTCTAATTGACAAACTCAGCTTATTATCATTCTGCTGACTTCTTCCACCTGCCAATAAATCTGCACCTATGAATGCCTGGCAACAACAAGACATTTTTAAAACATCCCATTCTGTGTGCTGAGCCACAATATTCATGTTTTGTTGCTCTGGGATTTTAAAAATATGTTTAAATACAGAATCATACATATTCTCTCCATAATGTGCCTGTGAACAACCGGTTAGCTTTCACAGATGTGTCATTGCAGGATTAGGAGTGATTTTGCTGATTTCAGCAGACTACTAATGAAAATACAATGCAAGAATGCATTCCAGCAAACACAAATAGGATGTCTCCATATGTCTGTGTGGGCATAAAGCCCACTGACCCACTCAGAGCCCTGTGGCCCCATTATCTTGTATGTCTCAGAATCCACCTGAAACTAATGTCTTCCTGAAAAGTCCAACCATGCCATTGCATTTGTTTACTGCTGGGGATCTACAGCATGGGTGCTTGTGTCAAGTGACGCAGGACATCAGTAACAAATCAGAGAATTGAACCTGTGTCTTACAAATTCCAGCTTGTATCCCAAAGGTCTTGTCAGTTATGAATTTTCATTGGCGATGGCAAACACATCTGAGTGATCCTCCATTGCAATTAGAATGGCAGGATTCTTAAGAGATTTTTATGTGTAACTAAGCAAAGCTGGATGTTGCTCAGTAATAAGTGTGAGCTCTCACAGATCAAAGCTACCATTTTCTTCTTGCTGACTGTCTGACCACGGAGGAGCAGGTCAGTTCAGTGAACTTATTAGGAAACTCAGAAAACCTGTTGTGATTATACTTTGTGCTAACTACTATAAGTTGGTCACATTAGATCCATTCCAATTTAAGAGCTGGGGACTCTGAGAAAAGAGATAGCAGCAAAGAGTTTTTTTAATTATTCAGGAGCATGAAATCTTCTTTCCCCTGTTCTGAATCAAGATTTTAGTCCATTGTATTCTGAGAGATGTAACTTTTTGGTGAGAGCACAGACAAGTACAGTGGAGGGTCTGTCCATTGGTGGCTATCAGTAATGTTAATGACACGTTAGAAGAATAATATTTCAGGGTGTTGGTAAAATGCCTTTCTATGGATTATGCTTTCTGCCAACAGTAGCCCATTCATTCCACAATGAAAGTAAAATAGGTAACCTTTCTATATTGAAACGTGTTGTTTTGCGCTATCTGATACCTGTTCTACTTCATTCTGCTTTGGACACCTGCACTTAAAGAACAGTTTGAGTAGATAATTTCACAGAAGTGAAACACATTTACATTGTTATCAGGCTGAGCCAGAATAGTGCTAGCAATTTGCAGCTGAAATGTTCCATATCCAGTATCCAAACCCTTGAGAAATCTACTCTTTAGAAAAAAATATTTTAAATAGCTGGGACAGTGCTGCTGCATGGGGTGGGAGTGCGGAGGAGGGGGGGGAGAGTGTGTGCTCATCTGTACGTCAGCTGACATCATGGTAGCAACCAGAAAAATGTAATTTGTTTCAGCTTTGTAATCAAGTTTTGTGTTGCCCAAAGGAGGCAGAGAAAGCCAAACGCAATCCTTTCTGTAGAGACAGTATCATCATAATACATGATTAGCCATTATGAGGTACTGTCATTTCACTCTGGGAGAATTATGGCTTGGCTCTCATGTGGAGGATGTAAGACTGCAGGTGGAGCACTGCCTGCTGCAAATCTCTTGTAAGGCTGCTGCAGTAAATCTCTTGGAGAATTGTCATTGCCTACAAAAAGTCTATGCTAAAGGGACCTGACATTTGCTTTGCTAGGGTAGAGCAGGAGAGAGGCTGTGGAGTGAGGCAGTATTCTACTCTACACTCAATGCCATGCAAGGAAGCATTCATCAAGGGACATTCAGGTTTTTCTCAGAGTAAGACAAGAAAGGAGACATGGCAAAATTTGATGTGTTATATGGCTCTGGCTTTCTGTGTAGTGTTCTATCTGAGACAGAAGGAATAGAGACATCACTCTCCAGAGGCTGACTTAGGCTGTGATGGATTTTATAGCTTAGTTATAGCAACGGCCAACTAGAGATTGCTAGTTTGGCACAGGTCTGGACTGCTGGTTGTGGAGAACATCTGTGAAGGGCTCAGAATTGGCATTCGACTCAGGTGCAGCCTTAAGACCGAACAATGCTTTATCACTGATGCAAACCCTTATTCATATACTGAATGTAGGTGAATACGTGTAGGTGACTGATGGAGCGCAAAATACTGATCAGTAATGTGTGCATGAGTCTTTGAAAGTACTCTTTAGAAACTTTGAGGCTGAGTTATACCACCAAGGTGAGTAGGGAGATGGGTCTATCATAGGCGTCAGCATAATTCAGCTTCATACTGCAGTTGTCAATACACATACAGTAAGGCAGCTAGCAGCAAAAGCTAACAGAAGAAGTTATCAGGTGTTTCAGACTGAATTTTTCTGGATGTTTTCCTTCCAGGGTGGATTTTAAAGGTCCCAGCCTCTCTTCTTGATTGTTCTTTGCATCTGTCATGTTTCTCTTTAAAATCAGGGTATTAAATTATTGAAAATATTAAAATTTCTTTTAATACCATGGCCACCACTTCAATTACAAAAACAAGTACATAAGTATATAAAAACAGGCATCAGGATTTAATGGAAATCGAGCATCTCAATTTGCATGTTTCCTACACATGTAAACATGTTTAACTTTAAACTCATAACTAAGTACTTTGCTTAGTGAAAGCCTCTAAGTGCTGATAACAACGTCTGAAAATCCAGTGTTATGTTAATTTTTCTGGCTTGCAGAAAAGATGGAGACTTTCAGAAGTTCTGTGCATCCATCATCTCCTGCTAAGTGTGACTTTTTTCTTGAAAAAAATCACATGGCTTATGTAAGAAAATAATTTAAACTTTGCAAGTGTTAGAGCTTGTGTGACCTAACTGGTAGTTGGAGGGCTTCCATTCTCACTGGTGTTGGACAACTGGATGGTGCTGTGAACAATGTATGTGCTTCAGTAGATACAGGTTGCACCTGCTCAGCACTATCAGGTATCAGACAGCCTGTGTCCCTTGACTTGTGCTGATGCAGCCTCATGCTAACAGCTTTGGAGTCTAAGGTCACAAAAAACTCAGGTGGGGAAAAAAAAAAACCCTTGCATATCTCAAATACTCACTGAGGTATAAACACCAAATAAAATTTAAAAAAACCGAAACACATTGGCTGATATTATTCTGGAGAAGAGCAAGTTCTGTTAAGTTCTACAAGCATTTTTTCTTGTCAGCCCCTTATCTTTGATTACCAGGTCTCTGATTACTGGAGGCTACTGCTCACCTGCAGAATTTATGGAGCTATAGTTGCTTGTGATTGTTCATTCAAACTCAGAAGTATTTTACAGGAACACAATCAGTCAATGTTTTTTAGGTTTGCTTTATTTTGTTATTGCTACATCTGTTTCATTTGGCAAAGTATTCCCGTAAATACTGGAATAATAGCTATGAAGTAAATTGCTTTATAATGTGTAGAAAGCCAGGATTTTTCTGCAGGAATTTTTTCTCTGTTTTTCTCATAAACATTCATTTAACAGTACTCCAAAAGTGTTCTGGTTGCTCTTTGCTTCTTCCTGACACCGTTTGAACTCCAGCATCTAGTCACCTGCACCAGTTTTTCCTGCTACTAATGCTCCCATCAACAGTTGCTTTCAAGTTCTTAGGTAGGAGAATACTTCCAAAAGAAAAGCAGAATCAATTTGTGTGTAGATGATAGGCTGACATGCCAAATCCATTGCTTCCGTTGAAGATACGTTGCTGTCGAGCAGATGACACTGAGAAATAGCTCTTTTACTATGATATCATCACGTTTGTGGCAGACAAGCAGAAGCTTTTTTGTCTTCTGTTGCAGGATAAATGAGCATGTGATTAATGACACAGAACTGAGGTCTTGGGGTAAAGGGACCTAGGCTGCAGGGTAAGAACAGGAGGGAGGGCAGGATGAGTTCTAATAACTGAAATAAGATGTTTTATTTATTCCTCCTGTCAGTGTCCTTTTTACCCTGCTGCTTAGAGTCCAGATACTTGACCAAGGCAGTAATCTAAGTGTTGACAAGAGAGACTGTGACACACCCTGCGTACAGTGCAGCTTTATCAGTTTTCATAGCACACTGGCAAAAAAGCCTAGGGCAAGATGCAGTCTCAGGGAGTCAGTCAGTCTCTGCTCTTGCAGCTGTTCCTGGTAGGAGGAGTTGAGGGAGAGTGAAAACTGTGTCACTTTCAAATTCCGAAGATTTGATGAGATCCTTGTCAAGCTGAAAGATGAAAAAAATTTATGTGTGGAAGAAGTGGGGATTTTTCACAGTGCTATAGGAATGTCATATACTTTAGAGCGGTGGAGTCTGTCCACCAAGTCTGTCCCAAGTGAATGCTTTTAATAGCTCATTACCAGAAAGCCTCTTGCAAGTTTTATCTGTAGATGAGGAAACCTCTCCCTTCTTGCTTCAGATCTACATTATGTAGGGCCCATAGCACATCCACTTTCCAGGTTTTTAAATGGCTGAGGTTAGTCTGAGCCCTAAGTCAGCTCCCTCACTAGTTAGAACTACTGTAGG
>NW_009953332.1:2602889-2622782 GCF_000747805.2 Chaetura pelagica
AGGGAAAGCCAGAGGCAAGGGCCTGCCACTCCTCTCCTTTGGAGCTGCTCTTATGCTGAGGTTCTACGGCTCTGCCACATCACAGCTGTGCAAGCAGATGTGTCAGGCCCAGTCCCCACCATCACTCAAACTCACTGGCTGAGCTGCCTGGCTTGATATCAGGTTGCCTTTTCTCTGGTCTGCCTGACCCTAATTGCTGGCTCTGGCCCTGATCCAAACCTCCATTTGGTCTTTGCATCCTGACTTCTTGTTGGTGAGCTCCCTTGTGGAGCAGCTGCCCCTTTCACTGCTTCCTGATGGACTGTGTATTTGAGGCAGGTTGAGGGCTACCTCAAGGCTTTGTTTGCAAAACAGGAACAATGAATCAATGAAAACAGTGAAAGTCAAGAAGATTTGTGAGTGGAAAAACACAGGTTCTTTGACTCTTGGATAACGTATGTTGGACATGGAACTTTACACAATAAAACCCCCTTATCAGTCGTAAAATGGCAACAATCCCACACAACCAGATTTCAGTAGTTGTTATGCAATATGAAATAAAAAAAAGGGAATTGACTCCACATATTTTCTTATAAAAAATAAAAAGCTGCTTTTTTAGTTCATCAGCTAGTTACTAAGGAATTGCAGATACTGTTGGAACTGTTGTGGTGCTGTTCACTCATTTTCCATGTCAATGCCTCACTCCTTGAACAGTTGCTTGTGTTGGGTTAGTGACCAAGGGTGGACCCTAGAATAGATCAGACAGTGTACTTCAGGTATCAGAATTTTTTTCTGATAGGTTTAGGGAAAAATTTGTGTATTGCCACAAGAAGTTTCAGTCCAAAGAACTTGCAGTTTTCAGTGAAAAAATCTCTTCTGTGGCACTGGATTGCCCATGGAGTATTTCCCTGTGAAATTTCTTTATCTTTTCAGGCTCAGAGGAATAAATAACCTCTGCCTCACCTACTGAACTTGAAGAATTTTATAGTGTAGATTCATTCTGTTGTGAGGAGGTTTTGTGCTGTGTGTCATGATGTAAGTCATTAGGCAGGTGTCAAACAGTGGGTCTGAGACACTAGTAAAGGAGAGGAAGATGAGCTACCCTCACTGCAAGCAGAGAGGATACTGGCTCCTGCAGTTCCTATGTTTTCTTTTACCTGTGTCTGACTGAATACCTCTTGCAGCAGTTGTTCCTCTCAGTGAGTTTCCAGATGGGCATGAAGTATCATTAACATTTGTTTGTTAGGCAATTGTTGTTTTGTGATACATTATGCAGAGCTGACTGTGACATCTGCAAAGGAGTGTTTTGTCCCCTTTCTATCAGAAAAAAAAATCAACAACCAAAACCAAAAAACACCCACCAAGAAAATCTGGGAGGAAATAAATTTTTAGCTGCATGCCTGTGTCTGTCCTAGTGTGCCTCACTGCTCTGGAGCAGGAAAGTTGTACCCTGTTCTGAGTTGCGGCCTAGTGACTCTTGTGACATATGAAGAACTACAAAAATTTCAGCTGTGGTACTGATGCACAGTGAATGTCAAGCTGATTGTGTACAAGACTTTTCACTTTCTAGACGCACCTGTGCTTTCATACACTTTTATTTAAAAATAACAACTATGACCACTATCCACACACATGCAAAATCACAGAATCACCAAGGCTGGAAAAGACCTTTAAAATCATCAAGTCCAGCCTATGACCTGATACCACCACATCGGCTAGACCATGGCCCTAAGTGACACATCCAGCCTTTCCTTGAACACCTCCAGTGACTCCACCGCTTCCCTGGGCAGTCCATTCCAATGTCTGATCAGCCTCTGAGGACGTGCTTCCTAATATCCAACCTAAAACTACCCTGGCACAGTTTCAGACCATGTTGTCTCATCCTGTCACTAGTTGCCTGGGAGCAGAACCCAGCCCCCACCTGACTACAACCTCTCTTCAGGTAGCTGAAGAAAGTGGTAAGGTCCCCCCTGAGTCTCCTCCAGCCTAAACAACCCCAGCTCCCTCAGCCTATCCCCATAAGGCTTTCCCTCTAGTCCCTTCACTAGCCTTGTTGCTCTCTAGTATTAGCTCTAGTATAAGCTCCAAAAATCAGAGCTTAATGGCACCTCAGGATGGAGAACCAAAATTGTGAGTCATTTAGGGACCACCTGCAGTACAGATCCCAGAATATACATTCAGGGTCAGAGTGGAATTTTTGATCCTTCAGTTGGACACATAAAACAGCATGATTCAAAAAAATGAAGGTGTGTACACATATCAGGATACAGGAGAGACATATAGCAGGCTATCTTACCAGAGTTGAACCTTTTAGATGGACTGCTTCAGAGATCTCTTACACCCTCCTCCACTGTGCCCCTAAGAAATACCTGCAGTCTTCAGGAATATGTGCACCATTCTGTTCCTTAGAAGAGGATAAAAATAGAAAACATATTCTCTATCTCCTATGGAATCCACTTAACTTTCAGCTTTCCCCTCCCTCCCTTATTTTCTGAATCCAATTGTTTTTGAAACAAACACGTCATTTTGCTTTAAAATAGTAGCTAGAGTTTCCTGTTCCCTGAACAGAGCAGAACAGGACAGGCTGAGAAACCAGATGGAGCTGGAGAATAAAATATTTATATTGTGGAACAAGAATCTGGCACCCTTCTCTCTCCTACTAGGATCTTGCTGTGTTTGGTTATTCTAATACATGGTTTAATCACCAGGAATGTAGCATTTCTGTTTTGTGTCAAAGTATGGAGAAGAAAAAAAACAAAGTAGTTTTCTGCTAATTTACATGTGTTTTACAGTATCACTGTGATAATCCCAGGTGCCTTGGATTCCAAGTGGTAAATAAATGTTGTACAAAAGGAGGGAATGCCTTCCAAAAATGTTTGAAATAGTGGTATGATACAAAATCTGTCTCTTATCAGAGTGACTAAATACTTTTTTTTTTCTTTTTTTTTTTTTTTTTTCCTGCATTTCACAGTTGAAAAAACTCCACTTAAATGCTGTAGCTTCAACCAGGAAATGAGCTAAAGCTGAGTGTATCCTGAAGTGCAATAGGGAAGCTTTCCTGAATAGCTACCTTTATTCTCCTAGGACAATGAGAAATAGCTGTATGATACACAGGGTTCTGAAGACACTGGACTGGACTCTCTACTGACCTTCTTTTAGTTTCACTAAACTGATGAAATTTTTCTGATTGAAAATTCTGATGAAATTCTGATTGAAAAATTTGATGATGAAATTCTGATGAAATTTTCTGAGGTACAAATGTATTAGAAAGAAGAAACCAGCTGACTGATACCAAAGCCTTGTAGTTAGCTTTACTTCCAGTAGCTTTGTTACAGCAGTCTAACTAAGGATGTAAAGTATGCACAGCTACCAAGGGACAAAGGATTTTCAATTTGTTAGACCAAGGACGATGGAGATGGCAAACCTGCATTCTATTTGCATCTCTGACCCTGCCATGTTTTTAATGATGAATTGCAAGTAGTACCGGCCTGTAAACAACTCAAATTTTCATATCGTTAGCCTTTCAGCTGTAGTTTTCTATCTACTTGCCACCCCCTTTACAAAAGCTTGAAAAGTGTTTTGCTATAGGTAGGTACTGAGAAGTGCAGCAGGCAGCAATGAGTTTACACCTATCTAGTCTAGGAATGCTGTCAAGATGTTTAGAAGCTAGTTGTTGTGACTCACATGATTTTGCTCTGAAAATACTTCTAAACACTCTGCTATTTGCCATTTCCCTTTGTGGCAGCAGGCACAGCAACCTTTCCACCCTAAATGCTTTATATCCTCCTAGAACCTGTGCACATTATACAGGACAATAAAACTAAGGTCACAAGGTCCTGGGCAGAGAAGAGCACATACATTTCCACTGCATGCAGATTATGTCCTTTTTCATGTGTGGCTCTGCTCAGAGGACTCTATCTGACATTTAGGAAATTGCATTGAATCACTCTATGACCAATTTGCTTTTGAGATTGAGACTGCTGATTGCTCGTGTTTCAAGCTGGAGTGCAGTGCTGTGAGGCTTCACTCTGAGCAGTAGCTTCAAGGGTTCCCTGTGTAAATTCTGAAGAATTGTCCTGTTGAACCAGCACCCATATGCTGGAGATTTGACGCCCAAGCCAGACTCACTGTCCAGTGAGCCAAAGGACTGGGAAAGAATATCAGTGTCTGCCACCTTCCCTTCTGTCAGTGTTGTGCTTCTGTGCAGGCAATAGCTGAACCTACTTACTGAGCACCCTGAAGACAAGGTGGAGATTCATCAGCAGTTCCAGTGTGTGCTGATGGGTGAACCCTAGACTGGGGTTCTACATACAAGCTTGATCATCCTTCTCATGCACCGTTGAGCAGCATACACTATGCCCTTCTATGCTCTGAGCCTGCAGGCAGGATGCCTGTGTGAACCATGGTTACTCAGCGTCGTGGCAGTGCCCATCTGCCACCTATGGCCCAGCTGTAGCTGCTTGAGTCAATCCTGCCTCAGCCCTTTCGTAAACTGTAGGTTAATTTTCCTTGGTCACTAGGTGGCAGAATTGGCGTTATTAAACCATGCAGGATTTTTTTCACTGCATACCAATGTTGGAGTATGAGCTCTGTCGACGTAAAAGAATTGCTAAATCCTCATGGAGGGAGCTGTGTGAAAGGAACAAGCAGGACTCACTCTCAAGGATATGATCTGCCTTGCACCTGATGAGTCACTTGCATTATGCTGGGTTCAAGATATGGACAAATTTGACAGGTTCTCCTGTTAATGCAATTTTTTGTGCTTTGTTTTGCTGGTCTGGCAGCTCAACCCTGATTCTAGGGGACTTTCTATTTGAACAATATTTGCACTTTTCATCAGAGGAATCTGTCTCTGAAACAGTGTTTTGGCTAGCACTAGTGGAAATCTAAGCTCATACTACATCACAAGGGATCATAGGGGATATCTTTTTTGAACTAAGCTGAAGTACTTGGAAAAATCAGATTTGGAGAGCTTTTATACTTTAACCTCTTTCTGCAAAAGTGCGTAAGGCTGGTTTGAATCTGTAAGCCACACAATATAAAGCGAACATTTAAATAATATTCTTAATTCCAAGCACCTTTCTGGTAAATGGGAATTATCCAGGGAACATATATAACAGGAACATTATGTACAGAGAGATATCAAACTTAAAAAAATCTAGATACACTGCTGAAAAAGTAAGTATCTGAAGCTGTTTCCAATCACATCAGCTTCTAGTTTGAGAAGGTAATTTTGAAGTTGCAGTATCTTCTGTGCTTGGCCAAGGTTAGTCAAAAGGAGCAGCAAATGTGGAGAACAAGATCTCCCAATGTGAAATAAGACTTCTGTTTCCTGTCCTGGTAGATCTGGAAATAAGCTGGCTGAAGGGTAGGGTAAAGAACTTCTTCTGCAGTAGGGCTATCATGCAGCATGAAGAAACGTCACTCTTGCCACCTTCCTTAACCTGTAACTGACATATTTTTCTGTCTTGTACACTTTGGAGAAAGACACTCTTCTATCATTCTCCCAGTAGAATGAAGGAGGAAGGAGTACAAGTTGCGTGTTCACTTCAGTTTCTGGCTGCACACAAGGAAGCATAATATGCAGATCAATGAAGGAATATCGGTCTTCCCTTGCATTCAATTCCAAATAAGCAGTTGTCAAGCTACTGGCAACATTTGAGGAGAGGTTGCTAACCTGAAAATTCCTCTCAAGTATTCATAGAGGTTGAGTGAAATTTCAAGATTTTAAACAAAATTCTTTGGACCTTGAGGGGAATTCAACTGCAATAAAAATTTATAGTATTAACTATCTCTAGTTTTGCATTTCACAGGCTTTCTAATCTTTTGAACCACATTCCCAGCTCTCAGTCTCTTCAAACTTGAAACTTGATTCTAGCTCTGTGCCTCATCCCCACTGAGAATTATTCTGCATGCACCATTCAGTGCTTTTAACCTTCATCAGCTGTATTCCCCCTGACTAGGAGTATTGAAGGAAAGTGGTTTGGTGATTCAAGTAATTTTATATTTTCTTCCTGCTTCCCGTGCATCTTTGAACTCAAATGTGTTGTTACCATTTTTCTCTAGTGAGTTTTTTTCTTGTTCTCCTTAGCAAAAAAAAGGGTGTTTATTAGATGTGAAAGTGGCATTTTTTACATATATTGAGAAAAGTCAGAAAAGAATTTCAGAATTGTTCCTCCCTCAGATTCAAAACATGCATAGCAAAAGATGAAATCCAAACTGTGATTGTATCAGACATCAGTTCTGCTTGCCTTCCACAGCCAGGAACCTGGGGCTTGCACTGTGTCCCAGTAGTCAGACTTCTACATGTTCCAATCAAGGAGCTGAAGGCAATGCTTCTGTGTTTGTGTTCCTGAACATCACTGCTGGTTATTGATGGGAGGGAGGGAGTCATAGAGAAAGAAAATCTGAGAGTAAGGAAAACCTCACAGCCTTGTAGTAAGTTTGCTCTTCTCACAATCGAGACAGGCAAGAATCTTTGTGCTTCAAGTCATATGATGATTGTGCCTGCAGTTAAAATTCAGGAATAGCATTTGAAACTCTATACATTTGAAATGGAAGCAGGGTTTATTTTTGACTCTGACATGTATGGAAACTGCTGAAGACAAGTTGTTTGTTGAAATATTGGAGTATCCAATAGTTCAATTTTTACTGTCTGTGGGAATAGGGGTCTTTTATAAGTATTGTTGCTTAGCATGAGAAACCATTGTAAGTCTCATTTCTCTATCCAAATTTTATGATACTTTATTTTCAAAAGGACAGAAGGGTCTCTTACAACACTATGGTCAATATGCAGTTTATAAAAATATTACTTAGCCTTATTCAGAATTTGCAGTGAGATTACCATCTTGCTATTTGTACATTCAAAGACCTGATTTGCCACACAGATTCAGTACCTATATATCTAATTTAAAGTGTAAGCTCACAGCCCTGGGATTCTGCCTTTCTTCATTGTCTAGCCTTAGAAGTCAGATCTGTTCTCTATTCAAAGAAGACAGCAGCTATTTCTTTGTGCATACCAAAATTTTGCACTAGAATGAAGACTTAAAGTGGTTTTAGCATCCAGCATTAAGATGTCAGTAGAAAAGTTTTTAACTACTGTATTAAAAGTAGCTTTGCATCAATGAAGTTTTCATAGCCAAGTATTTTATCCTTTCTTGAAAGTCAGGAGGTTTTCCTGTTCAGGTTGTAGTAATACAATACTTGGTTTGTTTGATTGCTGGTTTTTTTAAGACAATAAGATGCTCCAGAACTTCTGATTATATTGCCAAAAATCATTACAACAGGCTTCTGGGGTTTTTTTTCTCTCTAGAAGTGGTGACTTTATCTCATACGTAATTAAACAACTTCAGGAGAAAGGCTTCCCACTATATCTTCTCCCAGGACAGGAGTCTTAGTAGAATTCAATCTCAGATCTTGATGGATTGAAGGATCCAGTCTAGCAAAGCACTTTACACAGGTAGTTTATTTCAACCATGTGCTTAAATGCTCAGCTGAATGGTTATGAACTTTAAGTACATGTGTAATGTTAACTGTCTGCTTGATGCATTGCTGACCTGGTGGTAAGAGGACCAGCTGGGAGGCCTGAGCTCTGAGATCAGGATTCTGGGCCCAATGCCTGTGTTTGAGTTGGAACATCCTGTCAAACAGATAATCTCAGAATACATGAGCAGGCAAATGGAATTAATATTCCATTCAGGACAAATGGAATTAAAATTAAAATTTTAATGAGAGATAACTCATGGCTGCTTTCCCTAAGGAGGAAATTTGTCTCTGGAAGGACACTATTGCAGATAGCCTCTGAACTCCTGCTTCCTGCTAGTTGACATTATTTTATCTGAAAATAACACTGCTTAGCATAACAGTACTGGAAGATGAGTAGTTCAGTAAGAGCAGTTCTACTGCATTGTGAGCATCCAGTTGCCAGGCATATTAGTGTAGCTCTCACAGACAGGACTGCCTTCTCTGTCCAATCAGCAAAATAACGTTGCCTTTCCCTCTTTCCTGCACAACGCTTTTTCAAGTAATTGCATAGAAACTGTTTTCATGTGTTTAGTTAAGTGGAGAAGCACTGGACAGGCAAAGAGCTGGTGTGAAGTTAACAATGAAGAGAACCTTCTTCTCTACAAGCAGCCTCTTTTATGTGCACTGGTGAGATTACTGAGCTACTGACCAAAGCATGTAAATAGACAACAGTGTGCTAAAGAAAGGACACATGTCTAAAAGTCTCTGTGGCAGAAGAAAGCAGCACTCCATACCCCTCTATGAATACAACAGTATGTGCCAATGGGTCAAAACCTTTGAACCTGATCATCTTAGAGGCCTTTTCCAACCTTTGTGGTTCTAAAAAGTGTGTATTTTAAACTAGTGACTGGCCTGCCCTTTCGCAACGAAGGACCACTGCATTTCTCTCCTCCATGCCCTATTCTATAAAAACATGAAAAGAGACATTTGATCAGACCAGGTCTTTTTCTCCAACATAAGCCAAAACTCAGCATTTAGGGAGAAGCTCAAAATCAGGGCAAGGATGCAATAACATCTTTAAATACCCCTCCTAATTCAGCTGAGGACTTGAAGTGGCCACTGGGATTTTTCTCCTACAGGTCCTCAACCACTCTGTTTCTTCTGTGTGGCCTGAGTTATTTCTGCTTATTGGGTGCAGCCAGCTTGCAGCTTTTGCCTCATCCCAGAAGAGAAGAGAAAATGCCAAAGCCAGGCTACCTGTGTTTCTAGGAGAGCAAGGCGGCTGCTGCTGTTGTCACTCAGAAACCTCCCTGAATTAGGATGTGGTCCCTGTAGGTGCAGAGAGGACTTTCTGGAGTGAACACCTTTGATTTGAATTTAAAAGTACTTCTTGCTCTAATAGGAGAAGAAGAAAATGCCTAAAAGCTTAAAACCACAAGGCAGATGAACTAAAGCAAATATTCTCAAAGTGTCATCACAGTTGACTCAAGTTCATCTGTGAGTATCTGGAGCTGAAAATACTCTATATTTGTAAGGGCTTCCCATTATATATTAAATATCATAAAAAACATAGAACACAATGGAGAAACAGAAACCTCTTTAACCTTGCAACCTGTTTCCATTAGTCTTGAAGTATTACTTGGTGTGGAAGTTGTTTGATTTGGAAGCAAATGTGAATATATTTAAAAAGCCTGAAAAATACTCAACAAAAAAAAGCTGGGGAGATGTAAAAGAAATGTCATATTCCAAAGGCAAATCAGTCTTTCAAGATAAGTTTGCTGAATTTTACTGTTTATACAGCCATATTCTTGAATTATTTTAGGATACCACATTATATACTATCCATAAAAAAAAATGTGCCTAATTGTTGGACAACACACAATTACAGAGAAATGGGTTATCAGTACACAACAGACTCCCTTTGTCTTTGCTTTTGAAGTGGAGAGAGTCGCTCTGGAATTAAGCTGGCTCCATTGTTGCCAGTACATAGGTGTGTAGACACCTTGCAGATTTGTTTTAGGCCCAGTTCTCATCTCTCACAGTATATGTAGCATTTACCTTTCCAAGAAATGGCTAGAGGTTTTCAGGGCAGAATCTGTGAAAAAGAGGAGCGCCAAAGACACCTTGACTTTCCGTCATTTCCTTCTACATGGGCTGCTGTGGGCATGGTGTGCTCTTCTGAGACTGTCTCTGCTTCTGTGCAGAGAAGCCATGTGGGCTTGTGATGCTACTGTAAGCTGTGCCCACAGGTCACTGAGATGAAGGCTTGAGGGAATTACTTTCCTCCTTTCACTTGTTCACCAATCGTGTACGACTTTCTGTAGTGCATTCAGCTGATACAACTCCTACATCAGTGACAGGACTTGTGACAGCTCCCAGATCTGAAATAATGTTGGAAAGAATCCAAAAGAGGGAAAAGGTTCCCCACCTCTTTGGTTACCCAGTGGCTGCAAGCCTAAGAGTCTTGCAGCTTCTCAGAATGCTACTTAAAATCCATCAGCACACGACTGGTCTTTCACAGCACCAAGGAACTTGGCTAGCACAATGCTGCATTTAGTTTCTGATTTGAGGAGTTTGTTCTGTGCATCAGGATGCAGGGATCAGTTGCATTGCATAATCAAACTGAGGTTGCCTAAGACAAACTGAGGTTGCCTAAGACAACCCAATTATAACAGATTCCATTGTGTTTTCACTCAATTTGTTAGATACAATTATTCCTGGCAGGCTATGTCAGAGATTATTTCATCAGTAAAAGCTGAGGACTGGGTATATTATTATTTCAGGCAACACTCTGGCTATTCATGTAGTGCTATTTGGACTGAAGGTGATCAGTTACTGGATTTTCTATCTTCTGATAAATCTGGTTCTAACCACACAACAATGCATGAAGAGAACAATACTACACAGTGGCTGTGAAAAAGATCAGGAGTTCAGAAATGTGCTTCTCCTCTCTCCATTCCCCATCTTTTATCTTCTTTGACTTTGGCTGTAAAAGAAATATTTTCACATAATTCTTAGCACTGAGGGGTTCAAGAAGGGTCTCCAGATTGCAGCTGCAGCAGAAAGAGATATATTTCAGCAGCTCCGACTTTGAGATTTTTTGCGCACTTTGATCTCTTGTTTCTACTGTTTCAAGATGACAGCTGATTTTAAACACAGTGGGTCAAGTTTGACTTTGTTATTATTACACTGATTTCAAAAATCATCAATTGAGTAATAGAAGAGGTGACTCTGAAGTTAGGCAAGATCTTCACATTTAACTGTTTTCCTACTAATGACATATGTGGTATTTCAGTTCATGGTAAATGTTTTCCCTTTCTCTAAATAACTTTCTTTGAGAGCTTTGCACAATATTTTGTGCTGTTTGCTTCATTTTAAAAAGCATTTTTTCCCAGCATTATAGTAATGAATTAGTATTAAGTAACCTGGTTTAGTTCACTTATTTTTCTAGGTACTTTTTCTTCTTCTGTCAACATGCATCCGAACACATTTTTACAGTGAGTACAAAGATTTTATCAGCTCATCTGCCTGTCACAGAAGCGCTACTTGCATATTATTCACCTGAGATTAAATCTGTGTCATTCCAGAAAGATTTGCTCAGTACCAGAAAATGTCTTTAGCCATATAATTATATCGCTAATCAAATCAAGGACTTCCCTAACAGATGGCTCAATATGCAGTCTTCGTTGTTCTCTGGTAAACTAAGAAGTAAACAAAATACTAAGAAACAGAAGCTATTTTGCAGTAGTCAATGGAGACATCCAGTGCGAGCAAAACAGCAATGTGTCAACTAAGATTGTTGCAGTGGCTGTTGTGTGATCCACTCTTTAATTTTTTGGAAGATGGTATTTTTATGGTTAGGCTGTCATAGCTAGGTGCCAACATATTATAACAATACAAAAGTGATCTGGCACCTGTAACAACTGACGGATGAGGACTCGGTGGGCTCACCGTATAAAAAGAATACCTTGACGTATTATGAGAAAGCCCTTTAAATTATGGATGACTTCTGCTCTCATTAACACATTGTCAGTATGTTTACTGACCTTTTGTAAAGTGTTTTGCAGTCCGTGGATGAACAAGATCATGAAAATGCCAGTAGCACTTCTTTATTAGTGTAAGCATGAAAACAAATGAAGCAGAGTCTTGAGTGCCAGATGACAGTGCCACTTAGGACATCAATAGACCGGTATGGGAGCTACACCCCTGTTGGTAGTCCTTTGTAATCTGAACAGCACAAGTAAATACTCCGTCGGCTTTGAAGAAGTATGAAACTTCAAAGAACATCAAAGCTATAGGGAATCCAATGCCAAGCATCATAATATTTACTTTCCCCCATCTTGAGTGACTTCATGCATCAGGGCTGTGAAAATAATGCCAGACAAGTCCCCTGGCCTGCTTAAGATTCATGATTCAAAGTTCCTCATGAAGAGAAGAGTTAAGCAAAGATTTGAACATGACAGTCTACTTTTAACTTTATTGTCTCTGGGTGTTTTGGCGTATTGCTCCCTCCCTAGTCCACTTTCCTGGCATTTAGACCACAACTAAATGTTCACTTTATTGAAACAGAAACATATACTGTTTGCTGCACAGAGTCAAAAACAATGAAACAAGAAGCCCAGTAAAGCTTTTAGAACCTTGTACTGAAAAGTCTGGCACTCAAGACTCTGCTTCATTTGTTTTCATGTTTACAAGCATGAACTTCAAACCATTCCCAGGGAGATAGTGGAGAGACATTGGCCTTGGCTTGGGGTTGCAATGTTAAACTAAAATCAGGCTTGCTTTTGAGCATATAATTCTAGCTTTCATCTGCAACAAATAGGTAGCTAAGTAATTAATTATGCCCCATGAAGTCAAGGGATGGAGTAGGAGCAACAGCTAAATTTGACTGACCAACATCAGAAGAGTAGACTGCAGAAACAGGAGTTTTTTCAGAGGCACTGATGAGCTCTGTGGATTCAGACCACAGGAAGAGAAGTACCACAAAAAGAAAGAAGGGCATGTTTATTTGTTTGTTTTGTTTTGCTTTGTTTTTTCTTTGAGTCTTGCATAACTGCTTTGCTCTTCTTGGTCTTAAAAAACTCCTGAGTCCTGTGCAGTGCCTTCATGGAAGTGAAGAAATAAGCCATATTACTATTTTGTACAGCTTGCATTAAAGAATGAGCACCTGGGAACATAATGCAGCCACTGACATCTACACAAGAGATGGATTAGCGGATCCATCTATGCACCTTATTTTAAAAAGCATCCACCTCTTGTTACTTTCCCAGTCTTTTGCAAAGCCATGTATGCCTGTCATTGACCAGTTCTTGATGGACATACTTACTGGCTGGATAGTTAATAGGAGAGTAAAATTTATTTCAGATGACCAAAGGGGCTGTGTCCATGCAGGAGATGGCCTTTACACATTTTCTTTATCTGTCTATTTCTACTGTTTTCTACCTGTTTCTGTCACAGTCTGTCTGTACCAAGTATTGTCATTATGAATTCAGTAGGAATACATATGAGGTGTATCCTCGTTGTACCTTATTAAGGTCAAACATCTGGATTCGCATTTAACAGCAACACGCTGTAACCTCTTGTACAGTGTGAAGGTGCAGTTATTGCATCTTTTCATTCATGCCATATCTTGGTTGTAGACATAAAACTCTACTTCCGAGCACACTTGATGAGCACTTTTAAGCTTCTGCTAGTGCCACATAGCCCACTTACGCACTGAGTCAACATGCTCTTTCAATACATAGATTCTCTTTTGCAGTCTTCAGAGGTCCAGTCCAGCCTTTTAAGCTGGCTGCTCTGTATCCCATTTTTTCTGCACTGATTAATGGTAGAAATGTTCAGAAAGCAAGGTTTGGCTTTCCAATTATAGAATCAAATGGAAAACAGTAAAGCAGGAGGTAATTTTGAGAAGGTAGCCCTGTTCAAATGAACACGGAAACATGCCCTTTTTTAGTGACACTTGCCATATTATCATGCAAATACTTGTCTGCCACTGAATGCCTCACAATTTGTCCAATATTGATTGCCAGTCCTAGTCTGGGCAGCGTGAATACTCAGCTGAGTTGTATCTCCTCCCTCCCATGTGCACGTATATGGGATTCTGCCAGGCCTACTTGTCAGTCAGTACTCAGTTATCTGTAACTGTGCCTAGTATCAGTTGATATTTTTCTTCCATCCCATCACATTAGAGATGAATGTGAACCTGTTTTCTTCATGTCCAGCACTGAGAATTCATTTAATATACAGCTGGAACAAATAATTGAGGGCATGAGGTACTCTGAAGTTTTGGAAGAGTCTTTGAGAAACACCTTCATGGGTATTCAGGACCAGAGTACCAAATGAAGACAGTAAGAGCACAACAGCAACAAGACTGATACCTCTTGCCATACCAAAGATTTAGTTTGGTCTAGCAAAGAAGGAGGAATGGGAGCTGTCTCCCCTTTGAAGGAAATTATTGAAAAGCACCAGGACATTAATCTTGCTGCTTTTCTGTTTAGGCCAGTGAATTGAGATATAACAGAACAAGTTTAGTCTCAAGGCAGAGAGTCATTGATAGTCTTATCCCTGCATGTCTCATATGATAATGTTTCCTAATAGTACAGTGTTAAGCATCTCCACTCATTGTCCAAAGAACTTTTTATTCACATCAATACATTAGCTCAAGGAGAGCAAAGGAAACCTTTTTAAGACCCTATATAAAGACAAAAGAAAAAGAAAAAGAAAAAGAAAAAGAAAAAGAAAAAGAAAAAGAAAAAGAAAAAGAAAAAGAAAAAGAAAAAGAAAAAGAAAAAGAAAAAGAAAAAGAAAAAGAAAAAGAAAAAGAAAAAGAAAAAGAAAAAGAAAAAGAAAAAGAAAAAGAAAAAGAAAAAGAAAAAGAAAAAGAAAAAGAAAAAGAAAAAGAAAAAGAAAAAGAAAAAGAAAAAGAAAAAGAAAAAGAAAAAGAAAAAGAAAAAGAAAAAGAAAAAGAAAAAGAAAAAGAAAAAGAAAAAGAAAAAGAAAAAGAAAAAGAAAAAGAAAGAAAAGAAAAGAAAAGAAAAGAAAAGAAAGAGAGAAAGAAAGGAAAGGAAAGGGAAGGGAAGGGAAGGACAGCATCCTACATGCAAATTCTGGAAAGATTCTACAAAATACATTCCTCTTAGACAGCAGTCCCATTGAAAGCCAGCAGTTAATCTGTACAGAGGCCTTTATGTGCTGGACAAGATTTGCCTGATAAGAATCATATGCATAACACTGGCCAGCCGTTGTAGCAACACTTCATAGACTTACCAGTTATTGGCTTTGAGCAAAAATAAACAGGTGGAGTTAAAGGCTCAAATGACAGGGACTTGCAGCTGGAGCACAGCTCGTTCTCCAAAGCTGCAAGCTATGTGACAAACCACGAGTAGAAATGTCATGAATCCAAGTCACCCAAAGAATGATCAATTTCTAGCAGCAGAGAGCTGGTACTGAAGTAAGAACTATCCAATCAACTTTTTGTCATATTATTAAATATCATGCTGGGGAACCGTAGATATCATTTATCCTTCCTGTTCCCAGGATACTGTTACAATGACAACTTCATTAGATAAGAGAATTTCACAGGGCAGAATTTCACAGAACATGTGCATCTGAGAAGCTGAATGTCTCACTACATCTGTGTACAGGCAAAAAATGTACAGTGTCACTTGAAAGTTAGACTAAAATTCACAGGTATGTTTTTTAAATTATTATAATTGTGCTGATTCTTTATCTAGTCACTGCTCTATTTGTCTAGACATTGTCCTTGATTATATGGGGCAAAGCCAGACAAGTTCTTTGGCAAAAGAGTAAGCAGCTTTGGATTTAGTTTCTGTGTGTTTTGATTCATAGTTGTAATTTTAATTTTGCTGGTTTTACCTGTTTCACATTCCAGTCATTCTTCCAAGAAAGTTCAGATCCAGAATAAAGTGACATCAATAAGAACACTATGTGTGGTAAGTGCAGAATGAGTAATGAGATATTGGCCGCTAGAGGAGGAGATTACTTAGTAGTTGTTCTGGTTTGGTTTGGTGGGTTTTTTGGTAGCAGAGGAGGGTCTCTGGGAGTGGCTCTGGTGAGAAGATGTGAAGCCCCCCCTGCTCCAACCCCAGCCAAGGAGCCATTAGAGGGACATGGATGCACCTCAGCAATTAACATATGAAAGAACTGAGATAAGAGCTGAGCAGAGAAGGATGTGTGGGAGAAGAGCTGTGCTAGGGAAGTAGAGTGGTGCTGGTGGTTGGTGAGGAAGAAGGGGAAGAAGGTGCCCAAGCAGAAGTTTCCCTGCAGCCCATGGCAAGATGGCAGCTGTGCCCCTACACTCATGGAGGAACCTGGTGGAACATTCCCTGAAGGAGCCAGGAGGGGTGAACTTGGCCAGTGGACTTGGATGTTGTGGCCAGAGGATTTGCTGCCAGTGAACTCTGATGATGCAGCTTTGGAAGCCCCCGGAGCCAGGGGAGGTGCCTGTTCCCTGAGCAGCCCGTGACTCTGTGGGAAGCCCAGGCTGGAGCAGCTCCGGGCCTGGTGGGAAGGACTCATGAAGGAGAGGTTCCTGGAGGACTCTCTGCCATGGGAGGGACCCCGTGGGGAAGCAGGGAAGGACTGCAAGGAATTCTTCTTCCTGAGGAGGAAGAAGCAGCAGGAACCACCAGCCTGTGACCTGACTCTAAAGCCCATCCCCATCCCCCTGTGCTGCTGGGGGGAAGGAGGGAGAGAAACCGAGAACAAAGGGATTTGGGGCTGGGAAGAAGGGAGGGGTGGGGGTAACATGTGCAAGCCCTGCTCTGTGTGTGTCTGTGTCCTGTGTGTGTTTGATTAGTATTAATTTTTTTTATTTCCCTCCCCCCCCACATCGAGTCTGATTTGCCCGGGACCTTAATTGATGAAGAACCCTCCTTGTCCTTTGTCTCAGCACTTAAGCTTTGTCCTCATCTTAGTGTGTGTGTGGGGGGGAGTTGAGTGAATGGCCATGTGGCTGTTCCTTTGTTGTCATGTTGGGCTCAAAGCACGACACTAGTCTATCTCACTGTCTGTGTTATGTGACCTTCTGGTCTGATACGGTGTGCATGGCTTGAGAGTAGAGGGACTTACACCATCTTCCCAGAAAGAAAAAGGAAATGAGAGATAGGAGTGACTTAAACGCTTCAAAATGCCTGTGTTCATCAAAATTAGCTTTTTCCAGAACCCATGCTTGCCTGCTAAGCAGTGGCATGGACATACCTGTTGAAATATGTGAATTGTTGATGTGCTGTGGTAAGCAAAAGAACCAGACAGATGCCTTCCAGACATCTAGATTGAAGATTTTGTCAGCAATGTCTCAAGGTGCTTCTGGTCTTGGAAGAGTGAAAGCCAATGAGAGGTACCATTTTTTTCTTTTGCAGGTGGGTTCCTCAGGTTTCTAGAAAGCAGTTCACAAGCAGAATGGTGTTGTCTCTGTGTGTGCTCTGTAGAATAATTTCTGCTGATTTCAGTCTCCTGCAGTGTTTCTTTTTGAACTGAGATTTGGTTTGCTGCAGCTGAGGTCAGAAAGTGACAGTGGTTTGGGAAAACTGAAAACTTGTTGAGAATAAGCTGAGGGACACTTGTGAAGTGGTGCAGAACATGAAGGGTGCTGAGAATAAACAAGTAGTTGACACCCTAGAGGGAAGGGAGGCCATCCAGAGGGACCCTGACAGGCTGGAGAGGTGGGCCAATTCCAACTTCATGAAGTTCAGCAAGGCCAAGTGCAAGGTCCTGCACGTGGGTCAGCACAACCCTAGGCACAAGCACAGGCTGGGAGGAGAATGGCTGGAGATACGTTTGAAGCATAAGATGAAGTAATTTATGATAAATTATGTTGCTTTACTCATTTAGGTGACATGACACTTGAACACACTGAAGTCACTGTTAGAGGAAATGGAGTTCATAGAATCATAGAATCATAGAATCTTAGGGGCTGGAAGGGACCTCGAGAGATCATCTGGTCCAACCCCCCTGCCAGAGCAGGGTCACCTAGAGTACATCACACAGGAACTCATCCAGGTGGGTTTTGAATGTCTCCAGTGAAGGAGACTCCACAACCTCCCTGGGCAGTCTGTTCCAGTGCTCTGTCACTCTCACAGTAAAAAAATTTTTTCGGATATTCACCTTGAACTTCCTATGCTCCAATTTACACCCATTACCCCTTGTCCTATCACTGGTCATCAGAGTTAATACGGAGATGTGTATTAATTTCAGAGCTGTTTGCTGTTTACAACAGGAATTGGAAGCATGGTTCTTTGCTATGCCTAGGTTATCCTTCCCCGTTCCCTTTAAATTCCCATTAATTCACTTTTGTCTTCAAGCCCAGTGTTTTTCATAATGTCTTTATCTTGCTTCTTTTTAAAAATCTCTTTCTCTTCTTAGACACTATGGTATCTGAATATTTCACAATTTTGTAAAGTGCATTCATAAAAAGATTTCTTCCTCCCTACGCCTGAGGACATGAGGGTCCTCAGAAGCTCTTTGTATGCTCTGTGGACATCTTGATCTCTGGGATGTAGCTGGAGCAGCCACTTGGAGTGTTCTGCAGCTGTTCTGCCTGTCCGCTGTGCTGGCTGTTACACTGTCCGACATGTTGCAGAATCATAGAATCACAGAATCATCAGGGTTGGAACCATCCATCCTACAACCCCTAACCACTAAACCATCTTAAGAAGCACTATATCTACCCCTTTTTTTAACATCTCCAGGGATGCTGCCTCCACCACCTCCTCAGGCAGCCTGTTCCAATTCCTCATCACTCTTTCTGTGAAGAAATTCTTTCTAATATCCAGTCTGAACCTCCCCTGGTGCAGCTTGACCCCATTTCCTCTTATTCTATTGCTGGTTATGAGGAAGAGGCCAACATCTGCCTCACTACAACATGCTTTCAGGTAATTGTAGAAGGTGATGGGGTCTCCCATCAGCCTCCTCTTCTCCAGGCTGAACAGCCCACATCCCTCAGCTTCTCCTTATAAGACCTGTTCTCCCCTAATCAGCCTTGTTGCCCTTCTCTGCACCCTCTCCAGGACCTTGATTTCCTTCCTATACTGTGGTGCCCAAAACTGCACACAGTGCTCAAGGTGTGGCCTTACCAAGGCCACGTAGAATGGCAAGATCACCCTGGTCCTGCTGGTCACACTATTCCTGATGCAGGCCAGGATGCCATTGGCCTTCTTGGCCACCTGGACACACTGCTGGCTCACCTTCAGCCAGCTGTCAATCAGCATCCCCAGGTCCCTCTCTGCTTGGCACCTCTCCAGCCACTCCTTGAGTGCCAGGGTTTGTTGTGGCCAAAGTGCAGGACCTGACATTTGGCCTTATTGAATCTCATGCCACTGGCTTTGGCCTATTGGTCAAGCCTGTCTAGATCCCTCTGCAGAGCCTCCCTGCCCTCTATCAGATGTACACTCCCACCCAGCTCAGTGCCATCTGCAGACTTACTGAGGGTGTCTTCTATCCCTTCATCCAGATCATCAGTAAAGATGTTGAACAGGAGCAGCCCCAGCACTGAGCCCTGGGGAACACCACTCATGACCAGCTGCCAGCTGGGTTTAACTCCATTGAACAAAATTCTTGGGACCCAACCATCCAATTCATTTTTAATTCAGCAAAGCATGTGCCCATTCAAGCCACGAGCAGCCAGCTTCTCCAGGAGAATGCTGTGGGAAACCTTGCCAAAGGCCTTGCTAAAGTCAAGGTAGACAACATCCACAGCCCTTCCCTCATCCAATAAACAGGTCACCCTGTCGTAGAAGGAGATCAGGTTAGTTAGTCAAACAGGACCTGCCCTTCATGAACCCATGCTGACTGGCCTGATCAGAGAGAGGCCTGTTGCAGAAGCCCTGCTCAGTGAGAGAGAGGTTGTCTCTCTGATAACATGAAGATCAAAACTCTCATCTTATTTTGACCTGGAGCCAAGAAAAAGAGCAAAGCCCAGGGCTGCTCTATTCTTAGCCATCTGTGTCACATGAGCAGATGGCCTGCTGTTCTGTACTTAGACATAAGTACAGTTGATGTTATTTAGACTTGGCAGAAAAAATTGCTGGGTGAATGTAGCTCAGCCTGACTCTGACTGGATGGGTGTGACTTCTTACTAGTCATCAGGGAATGGCCATTTGAGTAAGGACACTGGAGAAGCAGTACAACTGGCAGCCTGTCAGAGAAAGGGGAAAGCACTCATAGTTGTACCTTGCAATAATTGCATCTCATCACATTGTTGTCACAGTTTGACTCAGGTCTGACAACAATGCTCTCGATCCCCTCCCCCTCCCACCCAGGTAGGGAAGGAGAGAGAGAAAAAGAGAGAGACTTGGCTGGATTGAAAACTAAACTGCACAGCTTTAATTAAAACACTAATGAATGATGCAAGAAAATATATACAATTATATACAGATATATTCAGATATGGGCAAAAGCCTCTCGCCTCCCCCCACCCCAGCAACTCCCACA
>NW_009953332.1:2623782-2668782 GCF_000747805.2 Chaetura pelagica
AAAGAGCAGAGAGTTATGGGGGTCAGGAGATCTCGAGCCTAAGGGTCGACGGTGATGGATGAACAGAGTCCTCCCTGGACGCCGGCCATGGACCGAAGAGAAGGGAAGAAGAAGAAGGAAGGAAGTTGTCTTCTGTGATCTCTGACCTTCCTTTGAGCTTACGTAGATATATGGAATGGAATATCTTTGTCCAGTTTTGCTGTCCATCTAACTCAGCCTCCTACAGGGGGGTCACAGATCTCCCCATAGTGTCTGAGCCGGCAGAGTGCAGGTGCAGCCTTGAAGCCTCAGTAGTTAGAAAAACATTCCACTGTCTTATCAGCCTAGCAGAACACACTGTTGCTAGTTACAAGAAAGCTTACTAAAGGAAAAAAAATCAGCAAAAAGAAAAATTGGCTTCATCCTGGCTCAAACCAGGACACACATCTTGCAATAGTTAGGTGGTTGAAGAGGCTGTTGTCAGCATATTAACTAAACCAACACTTAATAATCTGTCACTGTAACTTCATGTACCCTATGTCATGAACAGGATGAGGGGATTTTGCAGAACTAGCTCCTCAGTGTGGGAAGTACTCTTCATGAAATATCTACTAGGGTATTCTGGAATGCTTATTTCTTGGCTGTTGCTTGGCTGTTTTAGAGGGGGGGTTAAGTTGTAGTAAAAAGACTCAATATTTCTATCAACTACTGATGGTGAGGTTTTCTTGAGTGAGTTCTTTGCTTCTGAAAAAAAGACAGTTGCTAGTATATGTAGGTAGCTGCTGGTAAATCTTTGATGATGTGCTGGCTGCTGTGAGGGATTAATTGAGGAGTTTCCTCTCAGTCTCTACAGCCTGCACTACACAGTGACTCTCCACACTACAGGTTTATGAAAGACTCATGTCCTCACCTGGTCATTGGATTATTACAGGGAAATTTGCTGCTTTAACTTAGCTGACTAGCAGTTAAGTTGATTTACCTAGCCACCCTTAGCAGAATTACTAGCGTGATAAACGAGCAGTCCCAGTCTTGTCTATTTAAATTTCCACTGTGCAGGTACAGTGGATGAATAGGATGAATGATACACTCTTACCCTAGCATGCCCCAGGTCTTTTCTTTGTGTCTAATGTTATCAGAAGTTAAAATCCTTCCTGGGAATTTAGGTGAAGCCATCTTATGACTGTGTGCTTACAGCTTTGGAGATCTGCATTCTGACCCTGGTGTGGTCCATCTTTGTGCAGTCCAGACAAAGCAGAAGAAACTACTTGAGATGAGCCATGACACAAAGCAATATTACTGGCCGTTCCTAATTATTCCCAGTGATTGTAACATGGTAATTCCTGCAGTTCTAGAGAAGTGTTCTGTTGTTTTTGGCATTGTAGAGACTAATAATGAAAAATTATTGCAATCTCAAAAATCCTCCAGTGTACAGGCAAGAATAATTACTCCCCATTACAAAGGCATTAAAAGATTTGGTGACTTACCAAGACAACAGAGGAAACTAGTGTCAGAGTATGGACTTCAAACCTTTCAATGTGTGGGAAGACTCAAATCCTTGTCAGAGCCTGAATACCAAAGACCACTGCTTACAGCCTCTGAGGCTCAGCTTCTAATACAGCAAGGACTGCAGTAAATAAAGCAGCTGGGATAGCATTTGACTCTCCTGATCCCATGAGGTGACCTGACATTGTGTATTTCTTGGAGCCATGGACATTAAAATTCATCACCTCCAGAAAACAGAAAATTAAAGGGGGGAGGGGGGGGGGGGAAGTTGCTCAATTTGTGTGTGTATTCATTACAGTTACTGTATAAGCAGATATTGCAAGATAAGGTGGAAGTATGTCGGTCATTCAAAATGTGTTTTTCCCTGGCATGAAGAAGGTTGTTTTTCTTTTTTCCTGCAGTTAGAAGATAGTGTAAAGACTGACACTGAGAGGGAATGGAAGCGATAGGTGATGAAAGAGAAAGAGAATGGAAGTGACTATTGCCTTTGAATTAACAGCAGATTAAAAGAAACCTGAACTAATTCAAAGTTAAAATATATGGGTGATGTTTGTCTGTGGTAAGGCAAAAGACACAGTGCCAAGTAATTAAGCCTAAGCATCAACTCTACAGGCTGGACTACTCATTAATTTTGGAAAACAGTGTGATGATAAAAGATGCACAGAAAGTATCTTAGATCAAGGCCACTGCATAAGCAGTTTGACCTCTGTAATATAGAATCATAGAAGGGACCTCAGGGATCATCAAGTTCCAACCCCCCTGCCATGAGCAGGGAACCCTACCACTAGACCAGGTTGCACAAAACCTCATCCAACCTGGCCTTAAAAATATCCAGGCGCATCAACAGCCTCCCTGGGCAGCCCATTCCAGTTCCTCACCACCCTTATAGTGAAGAATTTCTTCCAAGTATCTAACCTAAATGTCCCCTCTCCCAGTTTAAAACCATTTAAAACCATTAAAACCAGTGTCCCATCACTGTCTTCTCTGATGAAAAGCCCCTCCCCAGCTTTCCTACAAACTTCAACTGTGACAAAATGAATTAACTTATTTGCACAAGCCCAGTCCATACCACTGACAATGTTTCTTGGAGAAGTAGGCCCAAATTTGCCTTCAGTCATCAAAGGCTAACAAGTATTAATAGTAGCTAGGAAGTGAGCCAGAAAGAATCAGAGCAACATAACTTCCTACACCTGTCTTGATGACATAATTGCAACCTATCCAGATATAATAAAAACATCTAAATGTTATTAAAGAAGATTTGCCAATGGAGGATTCAAACCCAGTACCTGAGCATGTTTCCATTTTTCTGCCCCTGTGCTCTTTCAGTTTTAAGCAGATTAACAGATGGTCCAGTGGAGGCACATTACAACAGCACACTGCCTCCTGGTCTTTTCTAAGCACCGTTAGCTTGTTGCATGCTTGGCTCACAGGTCTTCTGCTGATACCTTGTACTGTCCTTCACACCTGGATGAACAGGGCATAAAATGCTTTCACTCTAGTTTTAGAGCATGACAAATGTATTTTGCACCTCTTTAAGCATTTGAGAATGATTAGGAAAAGTAGGAGACAAATCAGAATGAAAGTTACTTAGCAGAATTTTTAATGGCAATATTGTGTCAGTTCAGCAAAACAAAAAACATTTAACCAATGTTACTGGTATCAAGATGTGAAATTCTGGGGGGGCTTGGATGATTTAAGAACCATTCATTTAAATTTTAACATTTCAGATATTGCTTAATGTGTTGTGGTGCAATGTGTAATAAATCAGACGAGAGATTAAACAAAGCACTTCAATCTAGTCAGACTTAGGCAACCCCCCTGCCATGAGCAGGGAACCCTACCACTAGACCAGGTTGCACAAAACCTCATCCAACCTGGCCTTAAAAATATCCAGGCGCATCAACAGCCTCCCTGGGCAGCCCATTCCAGTTCCTCACCACCCTTATAGTGAAGAATTTCTTCCAAGTATCTAACCTAAATGTCCCCTCTCCCAGTTTAAAACCATTTAAAACCATTAAAACCAGTGTCCCATCACTGTCTTCTCTGATGAAAAGCCCCTCCCCAGCTTTCCTACAAACTTCAACTGTGACAAAATGAATTAACTTATTTGCACAAGCCCAGTCCATACCACTGACAATGTTTCTTGGAGAAGTAGGCCCAAATTTGCCTTCAGTCATCAAAGGCTAACAAGTATTAATAGTAGCTAGGAAGTGAGCCAGAAAGAATCAGAGCAACATAACTTCCTACACCTGTCTTGATGACATAATTGCAACCTATCCAGATATAATAAAAACATCTAAATGTTATTAAAGAAGATTTGCCAATGGAGGATTCAAACCCAGTACCTGAGCATGTTTCCATTTTTCTGCCCCTGTGCTCTTTCAGTTTTAAGCAGATTAACAGATGGTCCAGTGGAGGCACATTACAACAGCACACTGCCTCCTGGTCTTTTCTAAGCACCGTTAGCTTGTTGCATGCTTGGCTCACAGGTCTTCTGCTGATACCTTGTACTGTCCTTCACACCTGGATGAACAGGGCATAAAATGCTTTCACTCTAGTTTTAGAGCATGACAAATGTATTTTGCACCTCTTTAAGCATTTGAGAATGATTAGGAAAAGTAGGAGACAAATCAGAATGAAAGTTACTTAGCAGAATTTTTAATGGCAATATTGTGTCAGTTCAGCAAAACAAAAAACATTTAACCAATGTTACTGGTATCAAGATGTGAAATTCTGGGGGGGCTTGGATGATTTAAGAACCATTCATTTAAATTTTAACATTTCAGATATTGCTTAATGTGTTGTGGTGCAATGTGTAATAAATCAGACGAGAGATTAAACAAAGCACTTCAATCTAGTCAGACTTAGGCAATTCCAGAAAGGATTTTTAAAATATTTTTTTACAGAAAATTTTGATAGATTCTTTTAATACTCTTGCTATTTGGGAAGGAAAGAATTCTGAAATACCAGAATTTGCTATGCATGGCACTGCATTTAAGCATTTTGACTGCTTTCTATGTTGTAGGATTTGGTATGCTGAGTCTTAGGCTGTTATATCACAAACACTATTAGACTGGTGCTAGAAAATAAACCAAAAAGTGTTTCATAAGCTGTCTGACTTCTGGGATATTGCAAGCTTCCCTCCTCTTTCCAGATCCCAATTCTGCTACTCTCTCTCCTCTTTCTCTTTCCTGCTTGACGCTCTCTTGTGCTGGCATAAATATCTTCAATAGATCAGAGATGTATGTTGCGTAAAAATTAAGGGGAAAAAAGGTATAAAAGTAATATATGGTTATACATGTTTCAAGAAAGCATTTACATTTCCATGCTGAATAATAAACACCATGTAAAAGAGAGTCTTGCTTATTATGCCTCATTTTCTAAATGAACTCAGATTTCTAGAGAGCATAAAACTTGATCATAGAATCATAGAATGGTTAAGGTTGGAAGGGACCTTAAAGATCACAAGGTTCCAAACTCCCTGCTATGAGCAGGGATACCCCACACTAGACCAGGATGCACAAAGCTTCATCCAACCTGGCCTTGAACACCTCCAGGGAGGGGGCTGCCACAACCTCTCAGGGCAACCTGTTCCAGTGCCTTACTAGCCTCATGGTGAAGAATTTCTTCCTGATGTCTAATCTAAATCTCCCCTCTTTCAGTTTAAAACCATTACCCCTTGTCCTATCACTGCCCTCTCTGGTGAAAAGCCCCTCCCCAGCTTTCCTGGAGCCCCTTCAGGTACTGGAAGGTGCTCTAAGATCTCCCTGGAGCCTTCTCTTCTCTAGGCTGAACAGTCCAAACTCTCTCAGCCTTTTGTCACAGCAGAGCTGCTCCAGCCCTTTGATCATCTCCACGGCCCTTCTTTGAACCCTCTCCAACATGTCTGTATGTTGTGCTGTGGGCTCCAGAGCTGTACACAGGATTCCAGATGGGGCCTCACCAGAGCAGAGCAGAGGGGCAGAATCCCCTCTTGTCCCTGCTGGCCACACTTCTTTTGATAAAGCCCAGGACACAACTGGCTCTCTGGGCTCCAGCACACACAGGTGGCTCATGTCGAGCTTCTCATCTACTACCACCCTCAAGTCCTTCTCCTCAGGACTGCTCTCCAGCCATTCTCCCCCCAGCCTATGCTTGTGCCTGGGGTTGTGCTGACCCAGGTGCAGGACCTTGCACTTGGCCTTGTTGAACTTCATGAGGTTGGCATGGGTCCCTCTGGATGGCATCTCTTCCCTCTAGGGTGTCAACCACACCACACAGCTTGGTATCATCAGCAAACTTGCTGAGGATACACTCAATCCCTCTGTCCACGTTTCCAACGAAGATGTTGAACAGCACTGGTCCCAGTACTGATCCCTGAGGGACACCACTCGCCACTTGCCTCCACTGGGACACTGAACCATTGACCACACCTCTCTGGGTGTGGCCATCCAGCCAACTACTCATCCACCTATCTGTCAAATCCATTGATTGAGGCTATGTAACCAATCTTGTGTAAAGCCAAAGAAAAACTACTATGAAGTAAAAGCTGAAAAACTTTATCAATATAGCATTTTGTGGCTGAAGTAAGAACAGCTGGATGATTCTCCTTGCTCTGCAGGACAGTTATAGGTCTTATAGGGCAAAAAGAGTGGTAAAAGTATAATTTTTCATTTAGTTTACCCTTTTAATGCTTTGTTGTTATGTAGTGTTTTGTGGAAACTCTTCAGTTACTACTGTTAGTAGTTACCCTAGCATCTTAAGGACTACATGTGTGCCAAAATACCACTGTGATTAGAGTTACACAAATAGGAAACAAACTGATCATTACTGCCCTGAAGACCTTTATGGGTGTCTGCAAAAACTGAGTCCTTTTATGTAAACTTAAACCAGTCCTTAGAAGTTTTAGATGCTGTGCAGATTCTTACCACTTGAGGATTTGACTCCTATGTTTGTAGATGCAGCAGGATGTTGTAGCCTCCAAAAGCAGCTGAAAACAGCCTGTTATTTTGCTAAGCTGCAACTCCTCTTTTAGCAGCTGTCATCTGGAAGCTCACAGTGCAGCTCCTTTGGTGAGAGCTGCAGCTTCCCAGCATGCTGCTCTTCACAGACTGAGGTGAAAAGTAGTAAGACAGTACTTTTCATTTCCAAATACATAAATGTTTAACTTTTTTGTCTTATCACCCTGTAGTACATAAGCATTGCACTAGTTCAGGTGTCCAGCTGCTGCTCTTTGGGTTGTTGCTGTTCCCTCTCTCAGACAAGTGGCATTGTTTGGCTATTGAAAGTTAGAGTGGGGCATCTGAATGTGGGGGACAGGGAGGGTGCAAACTGCTTATGACTGGGTCATGCTGGTTCCGTTTCTTGCCTGCCAGGAGAGACTCTCTACAGACAGACACTTTAATTTCAAACTTTAATACCTGAGCACTGTCACCTTTATGCCCTTAGAAGGTCAGGTCATCCTCAGGAGGACTTGGCAGTGTTGGTTGATTAAAAGCCCAATATGAGCTGGCAATGTGCACTTGCAGCCCCGAAGGCCAACTGGGCTGCATCAAAAGAGGTGTGGCCAGCAGGTCAAGAGAGGTGATTCTTCCCCTCTGCTCTTCTCTCATGAGACCCCATCTGGAGTTCTGTTTGGTGTTCAAACTATGGAAAATTCTGTGTTCACGTGTGCTGAAGAAGGAAGATGAAAACCATGTAACAGCAGGGGAAATAAGGAGGATGCCAGTTAAAATGGTGTTACTTCTTTAAGGTGACTCTTCACCACCTACCTTGGGCAACTCGTCTTGTTTATGTTCAGTGGTGAAAATGCATATAGAGGTACATACACACTAGAATTAACAGGATCTTGCCTCATTTTTCAGAACCTAAGTCCTGATGGTTATAGCTTTACTCTGAAATATTTCCAACTGTGTTCCAGTTTGTCAATGTATGGCCTTCTAGGAGATTTTGTTAAGCCCTTGTTACCATAAATGTTTCATGAATGTAGGCAACAAGCATCAGCTATACTAAAAATGCATTTTTGTCTGTTCCTGCCTTTGTACTTTTTGTGGTGTGTCCTGTTTATGACAACTTAGAAAAGAGCAGAGTGGTTAAAGCATATTATATCTCTGTTTGTCATGACTTCATGTAACTTTAGCATGAACTTAACTTTTCCCTTTTTTTCCCCTTATATAAACAGATATATTTTTGCATCTCTCATCAGACAAGTTTCACATAAATCTCAGGACCCTATACTTATTTAATATTTCTTTTGAGTGTTGAAGAGACAGAGTTTGTAAGACAGGGCACAGGCTGGTCACTTACAGCAACATTCTAATATTTTTCTTTAAGCATTTTTATTTCCTTTTGATACTGGCTTCCTTGAATGTACCCTCCATCCCCCCAGTATTTCATATCCCAATGGGACTGGAACACTTGAGATAAAGCCAATACTGTAAGCGTGGAACTAATTTATTATTTAATTTCATTGATTGTACAGTAACTGCATTTGTCTCATTAGTCGTAAAATAACAGGAAAGCACTTGATAAAGCTTTATCAAGTGGTTTATAATGCTCCTGAAGTGCTTTAAGATTTACAGTATTATAAATGGTCATAGTTCATGCCTTAAGTGAGTTAGAAGTAAAGCTATTTTTTTCTGATCTAAAGATATTTTTAAAAAAATATTACTGCTTTAGTTTCTTAATAAAGCTGAAGTTTTCTGAACCTGGGCTCTGCTTGAAAGTTAATTATTTTAGGAAGTTTGAGGAGAAACAGTTTGGTACAATGGATAGACTTTCTTTCTAGATTTTACAATTATAAAGAGTCTTTTTTTTCATGAGTAGACTAAACAGGAGACACTGGAAGCCTGAAATCAGGATTGCATATAATACATAAGGCTCAATAGAAAAAAAACAAAACAGGTTTGATTTAGCCCGATCATACAGGTTTGAATTGTGTGCCTTGACAATTACTTGACTATGTGTGTGCTAACTGAAATATCAATGGGATATCTGGATCTTATTTGGTGTCCTGCAGAGAACTGGATATTAAACTGATGAATGAGGAAGAGCTGCACTAGGAGCAGTAGGGTAACAGCAAAGGTCATTCATCTTTGTCATTTGCTATGCAGAGAATGTGTGAATAGTTATTATAGGATTAAATATTGTATTGCAATTGCACTGCATTGTCATGAGGCAGCAGAGCTGAGAGTTGGTGTGCATCCTTGGGATACTGTACCTTTAAGCACCTCACTTTGCCATCCTATTGTTTCAATAGTAAATCTGAGCAATTCCATGTCAGCACTGTTTTGTTAGCTGTTTTGTGGTGCTATGCTGATTTACATCAGTTCAAGATCTACCTCACAGCCTCATTAAAAATCAATACAACGTGAATCATGTTGTGTGGTGCTTCTATTTAACATTTGTGTCTTATCTGCCCTGGCACAGGATAATGAATCATAGAATATCTGAAGCTGGAAAAGACCAGTAAGGATCACTGAGTCCAACTCCCTGCTCCTCACAGGTCTACCTAAAACTGAACCATAAGACTAAGAGTGTCAACCAGACACTCCGTGAACTCTTGAGAGGCTTGGTGCTGTGACCACTTCCCTGGGAAGCCTGTTCCAGTGAGCAACCACCCTCTCAGTGAAGAACCTTTTCCCAGTGTCCAAACTGAATTTCCTCTGGTGCAACTGCATTCCTTTTCCTCATTGCAAATTCAGCATGACTTAGAATGTAAATACACACCATCATATCCCTGGGATAGCTCTTATGTTAAACCTGAACATGATCCTCCCAATCTTTCCTTCTGTTCTCTGCAGACAAGTTAGAGCTGGTTAATGTCTCATTCAATCTCACTAAACAGTGGCAGAAGCAGATTGTCTGTGTTACTTTTAGCATCCTACTAACTTTTTGTCAGAACTGTTTCTCCTTGTAATGACTTCTCCACCTTTGACTTTTGCCAAAGAAGGAAAAAATTGTAATTTTTACTTGTTCAAGCAGCATGAATGTAGCAAAGTGAGTTTGAGCTATGCTGTGAGGATGTTGGACTTGCCACTTGATTTAAATGAATGCTGAATGTAAATAAAACTTAATATTCAGAGTTCACCTTATTTTAGAGCAGCAGAGGCACATCATTAGAAAAATTTCTGACATGTCAGTGAGCAATGAATTACCATGCAGTGCAGCACTGTAAAGACATAACAAGCAACTCCATGCTGCTATCTAGTGTGCCAGCACATAGAAGATGATACATAGAATGAGACAAGGATAGCTCCTTAGGGAATAAGATACTTCAAGCCTAATCCTAAAGTGGTATGAGAGACATATATCTCCACTAAATGAACTGGAGCTCAACTGATTTACATCATTCTGGGTGCCAGCTTTTTCTCATTAGTGAACAGAGATTATATTCTCTCTATTTTAACCTTTTCTCTCCATGTTAATAATATTACTTGGGCTGCTGTGTTAAGGTGTCACCATTGCTAGCCATTTGCTGCTGAGTCTCATCTTTCAACTTGGAGTGGTTCTCTACCCATCTGCTCCCCAGTCTTCTGTGCTGAAACTTCCAAGACATTGTCTTCTGTAGTTGGGAATGTATTTTAGAAGTGCTTTCCAGCTGGTGGTCCTCAACAATTTGTCAGGGGCCTACGGAAAATCACCACCTGTTCAGAAGGCTTATATTTACCACACAGGGATCTATCTGTACTTCCACTGAAAAAAACAGGGAGTCTGCAAATTGATAAAGGTTTAATGTCAGAGTCCTTAGTGGCTGACTTTTACAACTGGAATGGGATGACAGCAATCCATGGCAGGAGGGCAGGGAATACAGCATAATTTGAAACAGGAGAGGTTCAGATTGATAGAAGGAGCAACTGTACCACCCTGAGGACAGCCAGGCAGTGGAGCAGGTTGCTCAGAACTGTTGTGCCATTTTCATCCTTGGAGGTTTTGGAATGTGATTGGCCAAAGCACTGAGCATCCTCATCTCATCTCATCTCATCTCATCTCATCTCATCTCATCTCATCTCATCTCATCTCATCTCATCTCATCTCATTTCATCTCATGGCTGACCAGGCTTTGAGCAGGAGATTGGAACAGAGACATCCTGTGGTCCTTTCCAACCTAGATTATCCCATGTTCCCATGAACTTCATACAGGGATTGTAAATGGGAACTCCTGGGCTATTCAGAACAGGCTATCATGAGTCCTGGAGTCCCTCAGGGGTCAGTACTGGGACCAGTACTACTCAATACTTTCATCAAGGACCTGGATGAGGGAACAGAGTATGCGTCCAGCAGCTTTGCTGATGACACTAAACTGTGAGCAGTGGCTGACACACCAGAAGGCTGTGCTGCCATTCAGTGAGACCTGGACAGGCTGGAGAGTTGGGCAGAGAGAAACTTGATGAAATTCAACAAGGGCAAGTGTAGATCTTGCACCTGGGGAAGAACAACCCCATGTACCAGGACAGGTTGGGGGCTGAGCTTCTGGAGAGCAGTGTAGGTGAAAGGGACCTGGGGGTCCTGGTGGACAGGAGGATGACCATGAGCCAGCAATGTGCCCTTGTGGCTAAGAAGACCAATGGCATCCTGGGGTGCATTAGAAAGGGTGTGGTTAGTAGATCAAGAGAGGTTCTCCTCCCCCTCTATTCTGCCTTGGTGAGGCCACATCTGGAATATTGTGTCCATTTCTGGGCCCCTCAGTTCCAGAAGGACAGGGAACTGCTTGAAAGAGTCCAGCACAGACCCACAAAAATGGTGAAGGGAGTGGAACATCTCCCTGATGAGGAAAGGCTGAAGAGAACTGGGTCTCTTTAGCTTGGAGGAGACTGAGGGGTGACCTCATCAATGTTTACAAATATGTAAAGGGTAGGTGTCAGGAGGACAGAGCCAGGCTTTTTTCAGTGATGACCAGTGATAGGACAAGGGGCAATGGGTGCAAACTGAAACATAGGAGGTTCCATGTAAACATCAGAACAAGCTTCTTTCCTGTGAGAGTGACAGAGCCCTAGAACAGGCTGTCCAGAGAGGTTGTGGAGTCTCCTTCTCTGGAGACATTCAAACCCACCTGGACAGGCTCCTGTGTGATGTGCTCTGGGTGATCCTGCTCTGGCAGGGGGGTTGGACTAGATGATCTTTTGAGGTCCACTCCAACCCCTAAGATTCTGTGATTCTGTGATTTGGTCAGGATCCCGGAACTATATCAGCAGATCAGAAAAATCAAGATAATATTTTATGGCTTGTGACTTCATGATCATAATAACTGTGCTTTTCAGGGCACACATCACGCTAATGGAAAAGACATAGTTAAGAAATTCCTTCTACTGCCTGTTGCCTCTTATTGTTTCCAGATTGAATATTTGACCCAAGAAGATACAGATGGTGCTTCATGTAGATTGTATTTTAATAATAGCAATTAACACAAATAGAAATAACTTATTTAACATGTCCCAATATCCCCTGGAAGTTACAGTAATTAGCTGCAATCAAGCTCTAAGTTAAGTAGTGCAATTTTCAGTAGATGTTATTTCTTTAACTGGACTCCCACATTGGCTTTGCTTGCATGTACAGCTGCTGCTTAGCTGATGTGTTTACTACCAATGCATGTTTGCAAAATCATAATTAAATGCACAACATATGCTATTGCATGTGGCCTTTTGGGGAGGGTATTTATCAATGGGTGGTTTTGTCCCAGTCTTGGTGTTATTCTAGTGCAATGGAAGACACCCAGATCAATAATTGTTTGCCAAATTGTAGCTCTGAGTAGTACCAGCCCACAAACAAATTTTTCAACCTGCCTGTACAGTCCATGGGAAGTAAGTAGCGGCAGGCAGAAAGATTACTTGAGTTCACCAAGGGCGTGCAGAAAGCAGAGATCACTCAATTCTTACAGAGCTTTTGCTGCCAAATGAAGTGGAGAACACTGTATGATAAATAGCTGTTGCCTACACTTAGACTATGCCTTCCATATGGAAGGTGTTCTGCATTACAGAATTATCTGTCTATTCATCCTGTCACCTGAAACAGCCATCCTCTGGTTGTTATAAAACATGGGCTGTCAACACAGAGGCCCCAGGATGGTTTCATAAGGTCACAGGCACCATTTCTATGGCTCCACAGAAGAAGGCAGAGGTGCTATCAAAACCTTTATTTATTTAGGTTCATGTTATTTAGGTTCAATTATAAAAAAATTGTTTTGAAATGAATTTTAAGGTTTAGATTCTAACTAAATCCAGTTTGCAAGGCTGGAAAAAGAATTTCTGCTGTGCCCTACTCCAAAAGTTTATTTTTCATTTATGGTAAAAATAACCACAGACATTGAGATTCTGACATGGTTTCTCATATTCTAGTACAAACAACACATGATGGGTGTTTCCTGGGCATAAACAACACTAAATCCAACCTGATGGGAAGTGACAGTTTACAAAGTTGATGTCAAATATTTGACTTTTGGCCCAGATGTTTATTTAATGTACACTTGGACAGCTTCTTTGGTGCTTACGGATTTTTGTGGGGGTGGAGCATGACAGATGTGGGAGAGAAGATAATGAAACTATGGCATCCAGAAAAACATCAACATGACTCACCAACCTGTCTTTATTGGTAGTTATTGTATATATTTCTTGCTTTAGAACATACCTTCCTTGGCCTTTATCTTAATTCTCCATGTGACCCTGTCCTATACCTACTTTGTTAATTTTTTGTAAGTAAGTCTTTCTTTGGGAAGAGCTCAGGAGAAAAATATAATTTAGAAGTTGTCTTGAATTTAACTTCTCAGTTGGATGGAAAATACATATCCCACAAATTAAGCTTTGGGATAACTCATCACAGCATTACTTTCTTCAGCGAATTTTTCTTACTTAGTCTGAGAAAGGAATGGCACAAAACTTCTTTGCCCCTTTTCTGTAATTCATCACCCAGTAACCATAGCTCAGCAGATTTCAGTGCTTCCTGGTTTACCTGGTCAGAACTTGTCCTTTCACAGGCCACACCATACTACCCAGAAAACTCTGTTGCTTCCCACCAACTGAAGGAGAATACTTGCCCTTCCTAATGTCTTCCACATTAAACCCTCTCTGCAAGGCTGGTACAATTCCTGTTTACTAAATACTACTGTGACTGTTAGAGAAAGACCTCTGCCTAATTACAGCCTGTTACTCCATGTTAGCACTTCTCTGTTGACCTTAAAAGGCAAATTAACTTAAGAGTGAGTTATGCCAGTTTCCTAAGCCACTGCCATATATTCTGTTTTGCTTTCTTTGTTGACCCTACTTCAAGCAGGAGGTTGGACTCAAGAGCTCCTGAGGTCACTTCCAACCTGAATTATTCTGTTATTCTATGATTAATGGTGCTTACTGAAAGATCCATCAACTTAAACAGATAATCTTACTTTGTGCCTAGCGTCTAGTGCAACATAATCACTAACATAAGTAAGAGAGAGATGGCAAGCAAGGAATTAATTTTGCATTGTACTGAATGATAGTGGTGTGTTGTGATGGGTTTTTAAATGTGGAATATTCTGTGTTTCAATGATATTATATGTACTGTGGAAAAAATATTTCTTGGGGAAGTATTTCATTCTTCCTGACAGTTCCAATTCTGGTACCACTGGAGAATAGCATGTTGACAGGCTCTTATTGCCTTTGAATCTTCCATTTGCCTAGGAAAATATGGCTTTTTTTTTTTCCCCATCATTTGCAGATGATGTAATCACAGAGAGCTGAAGTGTACTTTATCTTATGGAACAGCTAGTTGTTATTCTTATACTAAATAATTTCTTTGGAGTTATATTCCCCTTTAATTATAGGCATTAATGACACAGTGTTTTTTAAAAGACAGACTAAGATCCAGAGAATAATTAAAGGTGCTTGTGAGACTTTTACTTTATACCATTGATGTCCTCTGTAAGTGCTTATAATGCCTTGACTCATGGTGCTTACATTAGAAAAGGAAACTTAGGACCATGCAAATTACTAGCTATAAAATCAATAAAACATTTATCCAAAGGTATACTGCTTTTGATAATACTTATTTAAGATTAAAGTAATAAAACTACCAAATCAAACTCATGTAATCAGATTAACATCAGTGCTGGCTTGGAGTAAAAATTATCTTCACCATTAAGCTATTCTGTGAATACAGCATATCAATCTGGAGTCCAGTGACTCTAAAATACTGACTACAAGATTTCACCATAGGCAGTCAATTTAAAGTGTCAAATAAAGAAACAAAAATAAATCCTGCATCTCAACTGCAGCATTAGAATGGGTACAAAGCCTCCTTTTATGCTGTCTGGTCTCATACATAGGCTAACGTTTCCTCACTAGTAGTTCAGGCCATCACTGATGCTCTGCAGAATGAAGTTAGCTCTTGACTTAGAGTTTATAGCTGAATGTTTTTGTTTTTTATTCTTTTTTATGTTGCTCAGAGAATAGAGAACATGCTGTATTAAGCACCTGAATGGGGATGTTTAGGACTGTAGAGCTTCTTTCATAGAATTTCATTTCCTTGAAGATTTTTTGTACTGCTTAGATGTGCATCGACAATTTATATTTTTATACCTCTGATACCTCCATTGGGAAATTGAAAGCTAAGGAGGGTGTGGAGGAGCTCATGGTAAAGACCCTCCATGGCGGGACTTTGGCCCAGTTATTATGAGGTGTTTTCAGTTTTGCAGTATCATCATCGCCACACAGAATTAAGTCTCCACTCCCTGTGAGGCCTGAATCTAAAAAGTACAAAAGCCATCTTTCTGAGAAAGCTCTCTCCCTTTCCTCTAGCTTCCACATGACTGCATCTTGATTTATATGCTTTATATGTTCCTGGCTTATGGAAAGCTCATCCACAAACTGTCAAATGTAGCAGAATGGAAAGATCCAGCTGTTTGGCATGTAACTTTCAAAATGCACAAGCGGTGTAAAAATCTCATGGGCAGATAGCACAATTATTTTAAAGAAGAGCTGTCTTTGCACTTGAGGGAGTCAGGAGTACTGGCTCTGGATATGCCAGCCACTCAAGCCTCTGCCCTGCATACTTGTTCCATAAGCCCCAGAGATGCTCCAGAGCTCCAGTTCAGGAGGCCGACCCATGACAAGGTTTTTTCAACTCAAAAGAGTCAGCATCTGCACACCAAATGAATCCACATCCTGCCCTTATATATTGACAAGTCTGCTTTTTGAGAAAGCAGTGTGAACTTCTAATGGGCAGATGGCACTATTTTCCTTACCAGATAGGCTATTCTATAGACTTTGTATTTAAAGACTTAGACCACAAGTCAACCAGCTCATGCTTAGAGTTTCATTGCAGTAGAAATAAGCAGATAGATAGATAGATAGATAGATAGATAGATAGATAGATAGATAGATAGATAGTCAGTACTTTAGTATTAGCTGGATTTTCTTAGAAAATCAGACTTAAAACATGGAAAGTTTATATAAGACCTGCTTTATCCTGCACATATTTTTTCTCTCCATACCTTGCTCCAGAGCTGTAGGATGGCACAAACGTCACAGAAGTACAGGAATTAAAATGTTCAGTATGTGTTGACTTGCAAGTTCTAACTACTTTTTCTCATTAATTATCTCATAATAATCAGAAAACTGGTTTGTAGCATTTATCCTCAGCACCCTAGGCAGGGATTGAGGTCTAAAGGAAATACTTGCCTCAAAGTGAGAACACCCTCCAGAAAGAGTATGAGCTGGTGGTTCAGTCCCCTTACTGGCATTGGGTGACATCTATGGATGCAGGCAAGTAGGGTTCTGCTTTCCTGGTGGCCTCAGATTATCTGCATGGACAGAGGGAATGCAATGCCAAGGAAAGGCTCATCTAAAGGATTATCTTTCAGACTGGGTGGAGAGAAATGCAACTATCTTGGGCAGTTCTGCTATGGCAGCATATCAAGTTTGGATTTCTTTTCACACACAGAAGGTTTGAAAAATATTTGCTGAATTTGGTTTATCTAGGTGCTGGTTTGGTTTGGTGGGTTTTTTAGTAGTGGGGGAGGAACCCCACAGGTGGGTCCTGGAAAAAGCTGAAGCGCTTCCCCAGCTTTAAAACCAGCGAGCCAAGGAGCCATTAGAGAGACAATGGATGTGCCTCTGTGATTAACATAGGGAAGAACTGAGAGAAGACCTGAGTGGAGTGAGCAGTTAAGAGATGGAGGGGCAGAGCAGGCTCATGGCTGGGGAGGAAGAAGAGGAGAAGGTGCCCAAGCAGAAGTTTGCCTGGGGTGGCTCCAATAAGAAGCTACTAAAAGCTCCCCCAGCTCAGGTAGTCATGGCCAGGTCATCAGAAACATAGTAGATGGGCTTCTGTGATTACCTTATAAAGGAACTGATGGAAGACCTGAGGAGAGACAGAGCAGCAGAGAAAGAGCTGTGCTGGAGAGGTGAAAACTGCCACAGTGGAGATTCCAAGGCTGGTGAGGAAGCAGGGGAAGAAGGTGCCCAAGCAGAAGTTTCCCTGTAGCCCATGGCCAGATGGCAGCTGTGCCCCTGCACTCGTGGAGGAACCTGGTGGAACATTCCCTGAAGGAGCCAGGAGGGGTGAGCTGGGATTTGCTGCTAGTGGACTTGGATTATGCAGCTTTGGAAGCCCTTGGAGCCAGGGGAGGTGCCTGTTCCCTGAGCAGCCCGTGACTCTGTGGGAAGCCCAGGCTGGAGCAGCTCCGGGGCTGGTGCGAAGGACTCATGAAGGAGAGGTTGCTGGAGGACTCTCTGCCATGGGAGGGACCCCGTGGGGAAGCAAGGCAGGACTGTAAGGAATCTTTCTTCCTGAGGAGGAAGAAGCAGCAGGAACCACCAGCCTGTGACCTGACTCTAAACCCCATCCCCATCCCCCTGTGCTGCTGGGGGGAAGGAGGGAGAGAAACCAGGAACAAAGGGATTTGGGGCTGGGAAGAAGGGAGGGGTGGGGGTAACATGTGCAAGCCCTGCTCTGTGTGTGTCTGTGTCCTGGGGGTGTTTGATTAGTCTGAAATTAAATTATAATTTTTCCCCAAGTTGAGTCTGTTTTGCCTGTGACCTTAATCGGTGAAGATCCCTCCTTGTCCTTTGTCTCAACGCATGAGCTTCTAGTTGGGCTTTGTCCTCCCCATCCCAGTGTGTGTGTGGGATTTGGGTGAGCAGCCACAGGGCTGGTTCTTTGTTGTCATGTTGGGCCCAAACCACGACAATCTGCTTTGTGTTTTTTTTTCAATATTGTATTAGAGATTTATTTTAAAAATCAAACCCACTATATATTGGCTTATGTGTCTGAGGACTCAGAGGTGCTCTATTTTGTATTTTACTCTACTTTGGGATTCAAACAAGGGAAAAAAGATCAAAACAAGAACAGACACCTTCTGAGTACCTTTGCTAAATGTAAAATGCAAATCAAATAACGATATGAAAAGTGAAAGATACTGTTTGGGTTTGCATTTGTAAGATATTGAAGTGCTAACAGATAAGAAAAACCCTATCAAAGACTGCATCTTGACTACCTAGATGGAGAAACTACACTGTAGATCAGGAGAAATCTACATATTTTTTAAAACTTCTGGAAGTAATTAACAGTACAGTTCTGGCAGGAACCTAAACTGGTCAGTGTTACCCTGACAAATTCTGTTAGGTGGGAATGGAAGTGGACATTACTATCATGTTAACAGTCTTCTGAAACGTTAATGAGAGACTCTGGAGTCTGGCTAGGTTGTTTGCCTAACATTTTCTCTTAGCCCTTTCATTTCTAAGACTCCATAGAAGGTGCACAACACAGCTCTTAGACACAGCACATATGGACATCTCCTGTCGGTGTACTTGGGAAACAAAAGTGGGAAAAATGCTGAACTCCAGGGCATTCCAGTGACATGCTCCTAAGATGTTTAGTTCTTATTATGACTAGTGAAGTGAACATGGATGGGTTAACTGCTTGTGCCTGTATACATTGAATTGAGGTGTTTTTCTGAACATACAAAACCATAAACCTCATGTTGTCCCCTTTAGATCCTCTGTCTTCAGTTGTAAGAACTAGTTTCAGAAGGATCAGAATTAATAAATCCTGATGTGTTTGGATGTGCATGTTACAGTTGCTAGATTTTTTAACAGATCAAAGTTGCTTTGTCATCACACTTCTCTTTAGAGACCAGCAAACTGACTGCAAAGTGAGTTTTTCTGGTCAGTTAAGTATGGCTCTGGCTAGAGCTTCCCAATGGCTGGGGAACAGGTAGTATCTTTGTCCCATGTGACTCCTTTGCTGTTAATTAATGTTTAGTGCAGCCTTTCCTTTAGTGAGCATGCTGATAAGAGTCACTTTGCCATGCATTCACTGATTTTCCTAAAATGTGGTGGAATGACTGTGCCTTCGTGATTGCTGTCTGTCAAATTTGTCTGTAATTGGTCTATGGGTTCAGAAGTTACTAATAAAAACACACATCGGTAGCATGTGACTGCTGAAACTTGGTTTTCCACAGGACACCACCAGGATACATAGACTAACAGACAAACAGGGTTTTCTACTCTAAAGTGACAGGCTTTGCATTTGGGCAAACTTCCAACTTGAACCCAGGGTTGAATTGTCTTTCCAGGGCTCCACATCCATACCTTCATCTGTCCTGGTAAACTCAGCAGTGTGCTCTGAACATGAGTGCTGTTAAATCCTTTCCCGAGCGCTTTACTCACCTGGCTGTCTGCAGTCTCTTTGGTCACAACTTTGCTGCTGCTTCTAGAAGGAGAATTCTTAGGAGTCCTTAGTCCTTCTAGGGCAGCCCAGGAGGTTTTGGAAGTGTGTGGATGGCAACATCTGTTGCAGCTGGTAAGCGAGCCTACCAGGGTAGTGCCATGCTAGACCTGCTGTTTATGGACAAGGAAGGGCTGGTGGAAGATGTGGTGGTTGGAGATCATCTTGGGCACATGATGATCATGATATGATAGAAATTTCAATATGTGGTGTAGTTAGGAGGGTTGTCAGCAAAACCTCTTCCTTGGACTTCCAGAGGGCTGACTTTGGTCTATTCAGGACACTGGTTTGGAGAGTCCCTTGGGAAAGAGCCCTTAAAAACAAAGTAGCTTAGCAAGGCTGGGCTTACTTTAAGAATGAAATTATGAAGGCAAAGGGGCAGGCTGTCCTTGTGTGCTGAAAAAGGAGCTGGCTGGGAAGAAGACCGGCCTGGATGAGCAGGGAACTATTACAAGAGTTCAGAAATAAAAAGAGTGTATCAACCTTGGAAAAAGGGGCAGGTGAATTGGGAAGCATATAAGGATAATTGTCATGTGGAAAGATAATTAGAGATGCAAAAGCTAAGCTAGAACTTAATCTGACTATCTCTGCTAAGGACAATTAAAAGTGCTTTTATAAATACATTAATAACAAAAGGAGGGTCAGGGAAAATCTTAATTCCTTATTGGATGAGGGGGGGAACATAGTCACTAGAGACAAAGAAAAGGCTGAGGTACTTAACACCTTTGCCTCAGTCTTTAACAAAAAGACTGGTTATTCTCAGGGCAACTGTTAGGTCATAGGTTGGACTTGATCATCTCAGAGGTCTTTTCCAGCCTCAGTAATTCTATGATTCTGTGATCTGTGGGTATATGAGATATCTTTAAACTGAGTAGGCACACCAGTCTGCAGAGACACACAGAGGAGTCTGCAGGCAGCCTCCTCACCAAAGCTGTCACTATGTCCTTAAAGCAGATACCCTGTCAAAGGTACTGGGCAAGAATGTAAGGAAAGCAAAGGGCATCTTGAATGTTTTTGGTTGTAATGAGATTCCAGATAATTTTTAAGTGAAAGCTATCTCTTCAACCTACATGTAAATGAATATTTACACCTTGAAAATGTGACTAAATCCTTTATTTATTTAACCTATTTAATAATGATATGTATTTATCCTAGTTAAGGTGGAATAGGTGAGGCAGCAGGGAGAAGACATATGTGTAGAGAAGATTTAGTGGCCTCTTTTACAGGTAGATGCCAGGAACTTCTCATTGATACTTACAGAACCAACCATTCCTGTCTCTTGCTCCTCGTAAACATGGATAATAATAGGTATAGCACACATCTCACTGGCATTACTGTAGAGAGCAATTAAAACTTTGAAGATTAAAATGTTTAACATTGTTTGTAGTCCAGCTGCAAACAGGAGATTCCAGAAATTACATATGCTTTTCAGGTATGAATAAGCTCGATGTAAGCATCTGCTTCTTGTCTTCATCAATCATTTGGCAGTACCTTAAATAATAAGGCTCTGATTCTGAGTGGGAATCAATGGGTGCTGCCTGATTATAAATGACATTAAATTATAATCTTAACTTGGCATTTATTGTGCATTTATGGGCTGAAGTTCCCCTTCTCCTTGACACCGTTCTCATAGTTTGGAAATAGGGAGAAGGACTCTTTCTCTGGATATTACATTTGTTATTTCCTTCTTGTATCCTCTAAGGAAAAAATAATCCAGAAAAAAATACACATTTTCTGTCAAGGGAGAACACCAAAAAGTAGCAGCAAAATTACCATTTTGCTGTGGTCCTCACAACAATGGAAAAGATATGCTGATATTTGTCTGCTGATGGAGCATTGCCATAGGTAGAGAAATTGCAACCAAATGTGATACAAAAACTGTAGGAATTGGTGAGTGTTTGCCAGGACTGGATGACATAAGCCTGGGAGTTCCTAAGGAATCAAGGAAAAAAAATAACTGTGCTGGTGACAAAAATTATGCTCTTTATTGTTCAGAGGAGCTGCTTAGCTGCAGAGTCACCCGTGTTATACCACTCTTCTGAGACAAACTGTTAGAAGGAAATCTATTGAAGCAAATAATTAGGGATGGAATTACATAGCATTGTGATATGAACAGGGATTGAAATAGTCTTGCCTTTATAAATCATGCTTCTGAAGTAAATTTCTCAGGAAGACTAGTGGAGCAGATTCTCAGCTGCTAGGTTCCCAATCAACATAAAATAGCAGTGTCACATGAGTTCAGTGTGTAAAGCTGAGCTTCATAGGCTAAAGGGGATGAAAAAAACACTGAGGACAAAGAACTGAAGTTTTCTAAATAGTTTTTTTTAAATGCCTTATTAGATGCTATTAAGAAAGGCTGAAATCCACAGACTGAGAAAGCTTTGAGAAGGATTAAAAATTGGTTACTAGTTAGAAAATAAAAGTCCTTTGATAATTAAAGCAGCAAAAACTGCTGAGAATGCAGAATTATTTAGGATGACCTACACTAGGGGAGAGCAGGAAAGTTCTAGGAAGGCTATAAGATAATAATAAAGTATTGTATTTTGGTATATATATATATTTTGGTATATATTTATAATATTGTATATTATATGTAGTATTTTATATAATATTATAGTATGATATAATAATAATACAGTATGCTATCTTTTACCCTTTCCATATTTCCCCTTCCTACTGCTTGCTGCAGAGTCCTGCAGTTTCCCTTTGTGCCTGCACAAGCAGCCACATAGCCTTTATGAACTGACTTGGCTTATTATAAAAAGAGAAAACTAGCCCAGCAGTAAATCCCAAATATAAATTAAGTGAACAAGCTCTGACTAAGGCTAGAAGGAAAGTGACCACAAGGAACAGCAAAGGCAACCTATACATTACTTCTGGGTGCAAGCAGAAATTATTATTCTCAGAAGAAAAGTTCTGTGAGGACATTTTATGTTGGTACAAGGTGAGAGCAGAGCAATACAGAGAATTTTCTTCAAGAATCATACCTGCAGATATAAATTATTTCACAAGTTACCTGGCTGAGATCTGTGAACCTGCAGCACACTAGTTGAGTTGTGGATCAACACCAGAGGCCGAATCCTGTCTTCACTGCCAATGGACCTCTTCTGTCTGCTTTGCTTTGAAATTGAAAGAGCCTGGATTTCCCTGTTGGTTTGTATGTTCAAACTGCTTCAGAATTGCAGTTTATTAGGTGCTGATGCCTTGTAGTATTAGCAATAATCAGAATACACCCACAGCCATCAACCCCATCAGGCAGTCGTCCTATTTAACCATGATAAGCAGGAATCATCTCAAGTACACAGCTCTGACCACAGGATGCATAGCTGGGGAGAGTCACGCTTTAATTTTAAACTTGGCTTTTATTAACACGTGTCCTGCAAGTTTGCATTGAGCACTTGATTTTATATAATATTATAGTATGATATAATAATAATACAGTATGCTATCTTTTACCCTTTCCATATTTCCCCTTCCTACTGCTTGCTGCAGAGTCCTGCAGTTTCCCTTTGTGCCTGCACAAGCAGCCACATAGCCTTTATGAACTGACTTGGCTTATTATAAAAAGAGAAAACTAGCCCAGCAGTAAATCCCAAATATAAATTAAGTGAACAAGCTCTGACTAAGGCTAGAAGGAAAGTGACCACAAGGAACAGCAAAGGCAACCTATACATTACTTCTGGGTGCAAGCAGAAATTATTATTCTCAGAAGAAAAGTTCTGTGAGGACATTTTATGTTGGTACAAGGTGAGAGCAGAGCAATACAGAGAATTTTCTTCAAGAATCATACCTGCAGATATAAATTATTTCACAAGTTACCTGGCTGAGATCTGTGAACCTGCAGCACACTAGTTGAGTTGTGGATCAACACCAGAGGCCGAATCCTGTCTTCACTGCCAATGGACCTCTTCTGTCTGCTTTGCTTTGAAATTGAAAGAGCCTGGATTTCCCTGTTGGTTTGTATGTTCAAACTGCTTCAGAATTGCAGTTTATTAGGTGCTGATGCCTTGTAGTATTAGCAATAATCAGAATACACCCACAGCCATCAACCCCATCAGGCAGTCGTCCTATTTAACCATGATAAGCAGGAATCATCTCAAGTACACAGCTCTGACCACAGGATGCATAGCTGGGGAGAGTCACGCTTTAATTTTAAACTTGGCTTTTATTAACACGTGTCCTGCAAGTTTGCATTGAGCACTTGACACTGATTTTCTCATAAAAATTATTGAATGGCAAATAGATGTATATGTTCAAAGTAATGATGACTCAAACCTGGCTGTTAATCAGCAGACAGGCAACAAACACTGTTGTTGGTTTTATTTGTGGGATGGAAATTTTACGAGCACTGAAACTGTAACAGACAGTGCTAAGTCATTCTCCACTGACATTGATAAAAACAGCAAGTGGCAGAAGTTGTCTTTCCTAAACACTGAAAAGAGTAACTCGGTAGCCAACAGGGAAGTGGAACATCTTTCTCTGGATTGTCAGCTTTTATTGTGGCTCATGCCCTGAGTCATCCTGTTTAGAACAAAATAAGTGACAGACAAGAGAGATGCCTTCTTGCTGGTGCTGTTCAATGCTTTCAAGATCCCCAGCCCTTTCATTATGGCAAGTGTGTTGTTTAGAGTTTCAGTTCTCTTGCTTTAGTTAAGTACTTCCTGGCAATAGGAGGCAAACTCATTAGGGTATATTTCAATGGACACATAATTTTTAGTATTTTCCTGCAAAATTAATAGTTGACAACATTACTAAAACTGAAGAAAATGGTCTTAATATCTGACTAGAAATTACTTGAGTTCAAACAAACAAACAAACAAACAAACCCCACAGTAACAGCTTGGGGTTCTGGTTTCTTTTATCTTTTTTAAAATTACTGCTCTGTGTTCCTCATACATAGAGAACAATGAGCAAACTCCTAGTGTCCAGGACTGGAAGCTGAAAAAAATTAACATAAGTAGCCTGATATCTAGATTTTAAGTATGTACCTTTCCCAAGGAAGCTAGTGACAGCTACATGTGATCAGCAGCTCTGGAAACCTGTCCTATATTGAGGTTTTTTAATTGCTTTACATTTACACTTATTTATGTCCTTAAATGCACTTTTTGAACACAGTATTTGGGTCAGTAACACCTAAATTTAATTGTGCATCTGGCTGAAATCTTTCCTTCTACCTGCTCCTCCATTCCCATGAAACATTGCTGAGTTAGGCACATGAGCAATTTGTGTGAAAATCTTTGGTCTTCGAAAAGACTGACAAATAAAAATTATCATAATAATAAAAAAATAAGAATGAACCACCCAAAGCCCTTCAAAGGTTCTTAAAATTTGGTCAGTCATCTCATGTAATAGTTAATGTACAAGAAAGAGAGAGAAGACATGGCAGCTGAATTTGTTCACCCTTTGTTTCTGACATTATGTAAATCCTGTGTGAATGGTATCAGCCACATCCTGGATTAAAAAAGAGTCCTGTGTACAGGAGATTGGACTAATCTTTTCTTAAAACATTTGCATAGCCCGAGGACATGTGAGTGTCCCTGGAACTGTAGACACTGTTTCTCATTAAAAGACAGATTGTTGAAGGTATGAAAGTGAAAATTACTGAGCTGTTAAGTATTTCATCCTTGCTTTAATTGTTTGTTGTTTTTGTTGTTTTGTTTTGTTTTTAAGGAGTTAATATTAACACTTGCAACCTGTAGAGGCTTAATTGTAAAGACATACATTCAACACCAGATGACTAAGGCAGCACCCACTTCAAAGTGTAGTAATAATTTAGTCTTCCCAGTTTAGCTGAGGAGATGAGGGAGGGTGCTGACCAAGGGTGCTGAGGGAGCTGGCAGAGGTCATTGCTAGGCCACTCTCCATCATCTTCAGTAAGTCATGGGCAACAGGTGAGGTGCCTGAGGACTGGAGGATAGCAAATGTCACACCAGTCTACAAGAAGGGCAAGAAGGAGGACCCGGGTAACTATAGACCGGTCAGCCTCACCTCCATCCCTGGAAAGGTGATGGAACAACTTGTTCTTGTGACTATCTCCAGGCACATCAAGGACATGGGGGTCATCAAGAGCAGTCAACATGGTTTTATCAAGGGTAAATCATGTTTGACTAACCTCATAGCCTTCTATGAGGAAATTACTAGGTGGATAGATGATGGTAGAGCGGTAGATGTGGTTTATCTTGATTTCAGTAAAGCATTTGACACCGTCTCCCACAGCATCCTTGTGGATAAGTTGATCAGGTATGGGTTTGGTGATCAGGAAGTGAGGTGGATTAGGAACTGGTTGAAAGGAAGGAGTCAGAGAGTTGTAGTCAATGGGGCAGAATCTGGTTGGAGGTGTGTGACTAGTGGAGTCCCACAGGGGTCGGTACTGGGACCGGTGTTGTTCAACATCTTCATCAACGACCTGGATGAGGGTATAGAATGTACCCTCAGCAAGTTTGCTGATGACACTAAGCTGGGAGGAGTGGCTGACACACCAGAAGGCTGTGCTGCCATTCAGAGAGACTTAGATAGGTTGGAGAGTTGGGCGGGGAGAAACATGATGAAATTCAACAAGGGGAAGTGCAGAGTTTTACATTTGGGGAAGAACAACACCATGTCCCAGTACAGGTTGGGGGCTGAACTGCTGGAGAGTAGTGTAGGTGAAAGAGACCTGGGGGTCCTGGTAGACAGGAGGATGACCATGAGCCAGCAATGTGCCCTTGTGGCCAAGAAGGCCAACGGCATCCTGGGGTGCATTAGAAAGGGTGTGGTTAGTAGGTCAAGAGAGGTTCTCCTCCCCCTCTATTCTGCATTGGTGAGGCCACATCTGGAGTATTGTGTCCAGTTCTGGGCCCCTCAGTTCAAGAAGGACAGGGAACTGCTTGAAAGAGTCCAGCGCAGAGCTACGAAGATGATTAAGGGAGTGGAACATCTCCCTTATGAGGAAAGGCTGAGGGAGCTGGGTCTCTTTAGCTTGGAGAAAAGGAGACTGAGGGGTGACCTCATCAATGTTTACAAATATGTAAGGGGTGAGTGTCAGGGGGACGGAGTTAGGCTTTTCTCAGTGATGACCAGTGATAGGACAAGGGGTAATGGGTGTAAATTGGAGCATAGGAAGTTCAAGGTGAATATCCGAAAAAATTTTTTTACTGTGAGAGTGACAGAGCACTGGAACAGACTGCCCAGGGAGGTTGTGGAGTCTCCTTCACTGGAGACATTCAAAACCCACCTGGATGAGTTCCTGTGTGATGTACTCTAGGTGACCCTGCTCTGGCAGGGGGGTTGGACCAGATGATCTCTCGAGGTCCCTTCCAGCCCCTAAGATTCTATGATTCTATGACAGCCATCTTCTGTCTGGACAAGGCAGGGGGAGAGGATGTGTCCACAGCAGGAGACTGTAGGCAGACATAGCTTTCCACACCTCTTCTGACAATACTCTTTCAATATTCTTCATGTGTTTCTCAAAACATAGGTCACAAAGGTAGGCCACTGTGTTTATGAGTTGTTTTGAAAAAAAGAACAACCAGCTAAAGCCCAGTTTTGGAACATTTTCAGCAAAATCACTGACAACTTTATTTGTAGGAGTGTGTCTAGCACCAGGTTCACATTTACATGGGGTTATCAGAATGTTAGCCCATCTCCACACAACTATTTGCCAGTGCACTCTGTGTTCTTTCATCTCAGGATGGTCATGCTGCACCACCACTCGGTACTGATGGCAATTTGTTTATATTGCATTAGATGAATTAGTAAATTAATAAACACAAAGGTGAGGTTACAGTATCTCCCTAAATCTCAAAGCACTGAAAGTGACAGTATATCTGTGAAAATATTTCTGTATGATTGTCCATGTGGCATTTTTTCCTGAATGCTTGTCTTTGGCTACTGTCTGAGACAAGATACTGGACCAATTGGCATTTGGTCTAATATATTTCATGTTTGTAGCTGTACCTAGAAGTTAATGTATGAGAGAGTCAGATTGTTGTTGAGATTTCATGTATCTTGTAGTGGTGCAGTTTCCACAAACCCCTCCTTCATGAGTCCTTCCCACCAGCCCCGGAGCTGCTCCAGCCTGGGCTTCCCACAGAGTCACGGGCTGCTCAGGGAACAGGCACCTCCCCTGGCTCCGGGGGCTTCCAAAGCTGCACAATCAGAGTCCACTGGCAGCAAATCCTCTGGCCACAACATCCAAGTCCACTGGCCAAGTTCCCCCCTCCTGGCACCTTCAGGGAATGTTCCTCCATTTTCCTCCACAAGTGGAGGGGCACAGCGGCCATCTGGCCAGGGGCTGCAGGGAAACTTCTGCTTGGGCACCTTCTTCCCCTTCTTCCTCACCAACCTCGGGATCTCCACCCATGGCACAGTTTTCACCTCTCCAGCACAGCTCTTTCTCTGCTGCTTGATCTCTCCTCAGGTTTTCTATCACTTCCTTTATCAGTTAATCACAGAAGCCCATCTACTGTCTTTCTAACAACCTGGCCATGACTACCTGAGCTGGGGGAGCTTTTAGCTTCTTATTGGAGCCACCCCTGGGGTCCCTCCCTTGCTACCAAAATCATGCCAGAACCAAAGCAGCACAAGCTCTCAGGACTGACAAAAATATTTCTAGTCATCAAGTAGAAAATGGGAAACATTTCAAAATCTCAGTCAAGTTCAAGGAAATGTTTTGGCTAGAAAAACTGTGGGAAATGTTGTACCTTGTACTTCGCTTTTCAGCATTATTTTGATAACATATCAACATGTATTTTGATTTTAATTGAACCAGAATAATTATTTCCCCAGCTTTTTGGTGTGATTATCAAATAAAAATTTCACTATTTGTTTTCCCTGGCTTAGGAGAGATAAGTTCAGCTCATACCTCTGCCACTACTCCTCAGTGTGACCTTGAGCCAATTCCTTTCATATTCAAGCCACTTTTTATAAAATGAAGGCAATGCTTACACTCTGTTTTATAAAATGTTTTGAGATATGTGGATGAAGAACACTGTAGGAGATATAGATTATTTTCTGTCATCAAAGGGAAAATATGTTTCATGTGAGTGAAACACACACAGTTTTCACTCTTATTTTATTCTGAAGGTATTTCCAACTCTTTTGATGGAGAATGGCTTAGAGCCTATGAACTAAAAATATAGCTGAAAATCTCAGAGACCAAAAATGCTGGTAAAGTGCACATCAATAGTTACAGTGCTGCTGGGTATATCTGTACTGTTATTGTTAATCACTACTTTGTTAATAATCCTTTTAAAAAGCAAAAATAAATCACCGAGAGATTGCAATTATATTTTTTTCTTTGTGCTTTGATGCAAATTGGTTTGATCTGTAAAGAATACTGTGTTCTTCTTTTCCCAGGAAAACACATTTTGTCAATGATGTTTCCAGTGACTTGAAAGAAACATTGATTCCTAGAGTAACTGAGGCTTGGGGAAGCTCTGGAGGTCTCTGGTCTCATTGCCAGTGCAAAGCAGGTCAGTTACATCAGGTGGCTCAGGATCTTACCCAGTTGAGTTTTGAAGAATGGAGATTCCCAGCAGGCCTCTCTGGGCCCCTGTTCCAATGGCTGACCACCTCCATAGTCAAAAGTTTTTCCTAATACTATATTAGAGTTTCTCAATTTGCAGCTTGTGTCTGTTATGCCTCATTTTGTTGCCCTGCACCTCAGCGCAGGGTCTGACTACCTAGACTGCCACTTCTGTGAAAATGTAGTTCTCACCCTTACTGTAGACCAAGAGCCAGAGTCCTGGAAGACAGTGACATGTAAGCCATCCTTCCACTTTGAAAGTTAAGTTATTAGAGAGCTGATAAAGAACCCTTCTGCCACCCAGGCCTTTAGTTCAAACCAGACGTTACACAGAATCACAGAATGGTTTGGGGGATTGGAAGGGACCTTAAAGATCATTTAGTTCTAATCCTCTTCCACCTTCATCTAAATGTGCTTTTCTAAACACTCTTTATAATTACTGAAATCCACTCCAAGGCTAGTTTATTCTCCTTAGTGCTACAGCTGTAGTCCATAAATGCCCACAGAAGATGCAATTCCTCCTGTAGGAGCTGAATTAGATAGGCAGAAATTATGACTGCAGTGCCTGTTGTCAGTAATACAGATGCAGGCAGCTTTCAGACTCTGCCATGATTCCAGTGAGGATCTTCTCTTTTTCTAGCATCAATTTAAAACTTAAAAAAAATCACAAACAACACAAACAAAACAAAACAAACAAAAAATGAAACAAAAACAAACAAACAAAAAACCCAAACAAACAACAACAAAAAAACCAACCAAAAAACCCCACCAAACTTTGAGAAACCCTGTCATCCCTGAGTTTTAGGTCACTGGAGACCAAGAGGTTATGCTGGGGAAATAATGTTTTATGCTTGCCTTTAATTTATGTTCCTCCTTGGATGTTTGCTTACTGTCCTCTGTACACTGAAGGAGACAGAGATCTGATCTGACCAGTGCAGCCATCCTTACGTTCTTCTGTTAACATACAGAGTTGGAGACCTTCAAAGTGCTGATCTGACAACTATGGCACAATTGCAAATTACCAGGCATATTTTACTTTCTTGTCACTGGAACAAACCATTTTCTGACTTGAACACTACACTAGGTCATGCCACACTGAGCTAAAGCTAAGAGGACTAGAAGAATATGTACATAAAAACCTTGACAGTAGCTGCTGTGGTCTCACCTTGATAAGGTATTTATATTAAGGATATAAATATAAGGATATTTACCACCTTGATAAGACTGGGAATACCACATCAAGAGAGAAGTTACTAATAAGAAATGCTTGTTGAGTCTTAACTGCTTTCACTTTGATGGAGCAAATAGGCTCCAATGTGAAAACTGAAGACCAAGTTCCCTTTCTTCTTCTCTGCTTTACACTGTGGTGAGACCTCATACTGTCTTGTCTAGGTTACAGTTCAAGTGCTCTGAAACTTTCACTTCCCCCCTTCAAGCAGATGCTACAGCACAAAAATTGCTTAGTCTTCCAATGACTTTATTACAAAAGCATTTGAGCTCACTGCTCAAGTTAAGTACTGAGATAAGCTTGATGAAGTGTCAAGTCAGTTGATAATGGAGAGAGTTCTTGGCTCTCTACCCTGACTAACTGCATCCAGCTTCTGGCCTTCAGCTCAAGTGATGAAGAGTTATGTCCACAATAACTGGAGTCTCTACACCAAGGTGGTCACCTACACACTGGGTAAGGACTTGGCTAGTGCTACCTTGTGGCCATAAGGCAGATACTGTTTTCTGCAGTGTCAGTGTTTTTCCAGCCTGACAGCATAATGTTTTTGCATGAAACTGAAGGGGTATGTGGCATGCCTTATGTGAAAACCTCCTGGGATATTACATGGTTTAAGCACCAGAATTGATAGAGTTAGGTCAATAGTAGAATTAGGTTATCGTTGGACTTGATGATCTTAAAGGTCTTTGCCAACCAGCATGATTTGGTGATTCCGTGATTTGGAGGTGGTGCTTAGTTGCTGGTTGGGGTTAGACAACAGTAATCCAGTGCGGATTTGTACCATCAGATTTTATTCCAGATATTTTTATGGAAAGAGGAAATAAAGGACAGTTACTGGATGAACAGACTTTCCGAGGGGCTGATTTATAAATAGAAAAATATTGCAATCATTCACATTAATGTAAGCTTGAAAGCAAGGTGTCATGGTTTGAGCCCAACATGACAACAAAGGAACAGCCCCATGGCAGCTCACTCATCTCCCCCACCCACACACACACACTCTGGGATGAGGAGGGGGAAAAAATAATAATTTAATTTCACACTAATCAAACACCCACAGGACACAGATACACCCAGAGCAGGACCTGCAGATGTTACCCCCCCTCCCTTCTTCCCGGGCCCAAATCCCTTTGTTCCCAGTTTCTCTCCCTCCTTCCCCCCAGCACATGGGGATGGGGATGGGGTTCAGAGTCAGTTCCCAGGCTGGTGGTTCCTGCTGCTCCTTCCTCCTCAGGGAGAGGGATTCCTCACAGTCCTGCCCTGCTTCCCCACGGGGTCCCTCCCATGGCAGAGAGGCCTCCACCAACCTCTCCTTCATGAGTCCTTCCCACCAGGCCCAGAGCTGCTCCAGCCTGGGCTTCCCACAGAGTCACGGGCTGCTCAGGGAACAGGCACCTCCCCTGGCTCCGGGGGCTTCCAAAGCTGCACAATCAGAGTCCACTGGCAGCAAATCCTCTGGCCACAACATCCAAGTCCACTGGCCAAGTTCACCCCTCCTGGCTCCTTCAGGGAATGTTCCACCTGGTTCCTCCACAAGTGCAGGGGCACAGCTGCCATCTGGCCAGGGGCTGCAGGGAAACTTCTGCTTGGGCACCTTCTTGTCCTTCTTCCTCACCAACCACCAGCACCACTCTCCTTCCCCAGCACAGCTCTTCTCCCACACATCCTTCTCTGCTCAGCTCTTACCTCAGTTATTCTGTATGTTAATGACTGAGGTGCATCTATTGTCCCTCTAATGGCTCCTTGGCTGGGTTTGGAGCAGGGGGAGCTTCTCAGCTTCTTACTTGAGCCACTTCTGGGGCCCTTCCCCCACTACCAAAAAAACCACCAAACAAAACCAGAAAACAAGGTAACGGCAGCCTCCTGGCAACGAGACACACACCAGTCTTTGTGTGGCAAAAACCAGAGGAAGCACACCACGTATCATAGAGAATCAAGCAGACAGGGTTTTCCAGGGTTGTTCACAAGCAGGAGATAATACCAACTTGATCACCCATGTCCAATTATGTTGTTGTAAGTGGAGCTGGGATGAGTCAGTTTATGGACCTCAAGGCAATCCAAGACACACTGAGAAACTTCTTGGCTCATTTCATCCTTTGTGTGCAGGCCCCACCTACACAAAGTATGATCTGTGGCACACCAACTGCACCTAGAATGCACAGTTTTTTCAAGGACTTACGTTGGCCACTCCTTGCTTAAAGCCTTTGTGGGTAGAGGGGACTAAAATTTTATTCTTCTTATCAAGTAATCAAAGTAGAATTAACTTTTTAAATGGCATGTACAGAAATTACTAAACTTAGAGGTTTTACCCTCTCAAGACAGGCTCATGCCTGTAAAGGGTTTGAGACAGGCTAAAAAGTTGGACTTCATTATAAAAAAGTAAGAAGACTCAAATACAGTATGTCTTGGGGAGGGAGAAGTTTCTATTTTTTAAATTTTTATTTAGTAATCACTATTATCTCATGGATTACTTGCAAAGTAATTTCTCTTTGACAGGTAGACAAACTAAATATTGATTAGGTCTGACTGATCTCAGTAAAATTAACAAATCAGGTGATTAAAGATAATTGCACGTTTCTATGATGTTTCTAAATAGACCTGGTAAAATAATTTAGTGGAAAATCTGTGGTTAAAAAAAATAATTATCTAACTCAAAAATTCCTTTTAGAATATATCAGCTCCTGTGCTGTACTTAGGTATTGAAATCTCCAGTTATTTGTGGATAAATAATTTATTCTCTCCAGCTGATATCACTGTGAGCTAATATTAGCTGTGGGTTTAGTATTTGCTATAGGTGTATTCATTATCAGATTTTAATTGAGCAATATTAAAGCAGATTAAATATGCTGTACTTCTAAAAATGAAACTGGAATAGTTGATAAGCAGAATTAAATGCAAAAAATGAGGCAGTGTTTGTCCTGATCTATGTCAAACAGCTGACAGCTGTTAGACTCTGGCATACATGCAGACTATATGTTTGCTTTTTAAGAGACAGACCAAAATGTCCTTAGATAAAGTAAGAATGGAACTAATTATGGGAATATTAATAACTAGCAGCCAAAAAGCAAAGCTGAAAAGTAAAGATTGTTCCTAACTAAGCTTTGTCTCTATTTGTAACTTGTTTTCCTCATATGCATCCATTTTGTAAAAGGAAGGAGCTACCTCAATTCAGAATTTCAGGTAATACTTCACGGATAATGGTTCAAGTAGGAATATTAAGACTGAACCACCTACATGCAAGATGCTGAACTTTGTGACAGTTGTGACTTTTTTTGTTTGGTCTTTTTCCTAAAGAAGTTGTAAATATCTCATTAACTCAGATTCCTGCTTCAGCCATTCTGCAGAGCCGTATGTCAAAGTGCCCACATGTTGAGTGTTTACAGATGTAAAGTTTGTAGCTAAGTATGTGCCAATCCATCTTCAGCTGCAAGCATGGTACCCTGCACCAAAATTGCTGCAAACTCTTCCTGGTATTTATGGTGTCAGCATGGATTTCCAGCCCTTCTATTTACAAATATTCAGTCAGTCACTAGTTATCCCTTGCTGTCACTCTGAAATTTTCTATGGCTGGGCAACCAAAATCTCTTGCACATCTCTGAGTTTCAGGGTCTGGAGCAGATGACACATCTCTCTACAGTATTTTGCATGGTTTCAGAGGTCTGGATGTTAGTCTAATACACATCTGACACATGATGCTCCTGGGTCCAGGGCTTGGAACTCTGCAAGTGTTCTGTTTGCTTTGGTAATAGGGTTGGAATAACTTTTACAGGAAGGTCTTCAAACTCTTCCTTTCATGAGGACTGTACCTTCTTTGAAATACAATCAGCACTGGCAGCTAACTTTGCCATGCTGAAAACATGCTTCTCTTTTGCCTAGGTGACTGGGAATACTCCCAATATATTCTGAAGGGATAAAGGAGTCTTGTGAGTGAGCCTCACCTCCCAGCTGAGGCAGATTCTGTTGCCTTGTAGCCTCATAATGCAGTAGTGCCATTACTAGTACCATGTTACAGATTTTCTATGGAGTTTGCAAGGCCTCAGGGATTAAGTTTGTTATGCTTGTTTTGCTGGAAATGTCTTGACCTGACAAGAGTTTTGTTTTTACTTTATTTAGCTGTTAACAGTGATTTTCTAACAACCATGTGGCTATGTATAATTTTTTAAGTTTTCCTTGTTATTGTATGGTACAGCCATAGCTTCAGTATTGGTAGTAGTAACAATCAAAGAATGATTGTTGCAACTAATAGTTGTTCTTTGCCAAGCAAGATATAACTTTAACATACTGATGTACTGTAGAGGAATAACAGACCTGATGTGACAGCAGAAGCCCTGAGAAGGGAGTACACTGGATGCAGTGTGGAGGGGTATGGGCATGGCATGTTAAGAGCTGGGACATGGGCTGATTCTTAAGGTCCCATTTCAACAGTGGCCAGTTAAAGAAATGCAGACTTGAGGCTGGGCAAAGCTCTTTGTAGAAGTAGGAAGGTAAAAGAAGTGCAAGTATAATATATACATAAGTAATGTACGGTAAACCCAGATGTAATGTGGAGTTGCAGAACAGTGGAGAGAGGGGTAGGTGTGAAGGTGTAGCAGAAAACAGGTATGTGGAGAGAAGAGAAAAAAAAGAAAAAAAAGAAAAGAAAAAAAAAAAAAAGGAGTGTAGGTGTGAAATGATTAAAACTCTATTGTTATGGAGACTTCTATTTATATAAACTTTTTATTGTTATCATTTATTTTAATAATAATTAGATTTTACTTTTTTTCATTCAGGATTTTGAGCACAGCATGGCTTAAGTATGGCTGCTTAACCTAACATACCAGATCCTGCCTGGAATTACCTGCCAGTGACCTCAACTATTTGTCAAGGAAAAGCTATGCAGAGTGTCCCTGTGCACAGAATTCCAAAATTAACTTCTTAGATCAAGGGAAAAGATCTTTAGTCTGTTGACGGCTGACAAATGCAACTTCAACTTGCTTGGTGTGACAACAGAGGAGGTAATCATACATTGGTTCAAAATTATAGCAATGTACCCCCTCATGTTACTCTGCCAGATTTCAACTATAGTTTTTTTTATTCTATAAAGCATTTGACAAGTAAAGGTACAAATCAGAGTGTAAATACATATCTGTATGCTTCTCTTTGGCACTGACTCTTCCTACCTGAATTTCTCTGGAGTCAGTTCTTCATTGTGATGTCAGTGTATTCTCAGTTCTGTTTTGCATGTACTACATGTTTGTGCATGGATTTTTGAAGCATGGTGTATTAGTGCTTTGATTTCCATTAAAATTAATGGTTGTTGCATGGGTAAACCACTGAAATTTAAAAAATATTAAAATAATTAAAATATGTCTGTCATCCTAAACATTCCATTTATTATTTCTCATAAAATGTATTTACACATACCTAGAAAGAGGCTGAGTATCTCTGTTTCTTTTATGGGTTACTAGTAATGTAGAGAGTCTTTTAATACTTGTGTTGCAACTAATAGTTGTTCTTTGCCAAGCAAGATATAACTTTAACATAGTGATGTACTCTAGGGGAATAACAGACCTGCATCCCAGTGGCATCTGCTTCTGTTGAACATCTTGGAAAAGTTGGTCTTTATGCTATTTCCAGTCTTACATTCAGCAAAACCAATAATAAAACCATTTCCACAGAACTTGGCAAATATTCCTCTAGGACCAAGAGGCTCATTATATCAAGACCTCATGTTGCTAGCCACTGCGTAGAACAGTAAGATAGCCCTCATCCTAGTAAGATTGGATAGCAAAGATATATGTGAGGAAAGACAAGGCATTGAAGTGATATCCACAGAGCCTTTGGGTTGTCAAGACATGCAGTTCCACGCTTTGTGTTTTGACTGGTCTTAGAGAGCCTCCATGTTCCTAAATCTTTTATCCTGAAATACCAGAATAGCCAAGGCAAAGGAGAACTCTAGGAATATATCTTCAAAATCTAAGTAAAAATAATGTTAAACACATTCACAGTGTATTTCATCAGTTCCCAGAAATGTTCTCACAGTTGGGTTTTCATAGCATCAGCACTTGCAAAATCTATGATTCGCTTATTTCCTGCAGTGGAAAATTAAAAGCTTAATAACACAAGTAGTCCAGACTGTTAACACAGAATATTAGTGGACCTGCTTACTCCCAATAGACATAAGCTTATTTTGATCCTCTATATGTGTGCATAGTCAGGACTCTGTTATAACAACTCTGTTACAACAAATCTGTGTTAGCCAAATGTTTTGGATTCCAGTCTAAGATCTGAGACACATGTTCTTGTTGCTTAGTTACAGAATTTCTCCCAAAGAGAATAAAACATGTGTCTTTAATGAACATCAAAATATACATTGAATTTTGTCAAATTAATCCTTGGCATTCATGCCACCTGTACCCCAAGTATTCAGGAGTTTTTGCATAAAACCTTGAAATACGAAAATTACTTTTGAGGGTTAATGCCAGAAAAAGTGCAAAAGCTTGAGTTCATGAGTCCATTATTTATAAAAGAAGCAACACTGAAAAATGTACCATGAGTTGTTCTCTACTGCTCCCTCTGGTTGATAGCGGGAACTGTGGCTTCAGATGAAACAGGTTTAAAACTGCAAGAGGGAGAATGAGATGAAATGAAGGGCAAAATGTGAAAGATAAAACTTCCTGAAAAGTCTAGAACGTTACTTACCCTGGAAAATACAAGCTTCTTAGGTGATCCCAATGGGAGGTAGAATTCAAACGTACTGAAGCAGAAACTGTACCAAGACACCCACACGTGTCCTTAATGTATGATTGATGAGCCATGATAGACACACTGATGCCGACACTGGCAAATGGAGATATTTTTCACAGAACTCCTTGAATAATGGTGTGCCTGTGGCTAGTGCTGCAGAAAGGATTACATTTAGGTGAATGCAGCTGGTCATGAAGAGTGATAGGAATTTGCTTTAGGGGATTGACTCATTTATTCAAGAGAGGAAACTATCAAAATCTATTTTTTATTTATTATTCATAGACTTACATGTGTATAGGGCAAACATATTTATATGCTTGAGACTTATAAAATAAGCCATGTACATTATGGGGCTGAAAAGAAGAAAAACACAAATTAATGGGAACTTGTTGCACATGGGAGCTCTGGAGTTTATGGTTACTTGGGCTCCTTTTCTGCCCACCTTGATAAGCAGCCAGTGGCCCTGGCCCTGTTTTGTCATGCTTCTGTGCTGGCAGCTGCGAAAGATTGTGTTGGAGAAAAGAAAGCTATGGTGAGTGCAGGTAATCCCAGAGTGCATGTATATTTTTATTTATATATATATATACACATATATATATAAATAAAAATAAAATATAAAAGTATTAAAGGGCTGCAGCAAGAACCAAATCTTTCCCATTACATTTTCTAGCAGTTTGAGTTGTCCCTTCTTGTTTGCTTGTTCGTTTGTTTCTGGTTTGTTGTTTTGGTCGTTTTGTGTTTTGTTTTTATTTATTGGGGTTTTTTTCTTGATACAATGGACTAATTACTAAGCATCAGAGCAGGACAAATGGTACTTGCACCATGCTCTCTGTTCTAGCCTCCTGATTCTCTACCAGTGATTCAATTGCTCATTTCCTTTGAAAAACCAGCAGCAATGAGCTGAGTATCAGTGGAACAGCAGTAACAAGCCAAAGGGCATAGGGGAGTCCTTTGTAGCCATGTTGCAATATGCCATCACCACACACCTTTTGTTGACATGTAAAGGTTTGTAACACTTAACCTCCTGCCATTCACCAGTTCTGTGAAGGCACTGGGGAATGCACTCAGCTGTTTGGACAGCTGGGTATGGTCTTTGCAGCAAAGAAGTTTAATGGCATCATGGCAAGGACATTTGGAACTGGGAAGGAGAGTGGCTGAGGTGCAGGCCAGGATATAAGTCAAGTGACTGTGGGATGCCACATGTAAGTCCTGCAAGTATAACCAGTCTCATCGACTTCTGGAGACAGTGTGCTTTGGTTGTCTGGATTCAACTCCTCTTTCCATGGTAATTTCAGAGTCTTTGAACTCTGAAGGTTAGCCTCAGCCTCACAACATTTAAGGGATGATGCCTGTAACCATGGCACTCCTGAACTTCTTGGGGAAAGCAGCTTTTAGTTTCTAAAGGAGGATCAGGCAGCTGGATGCAGGACATGCTGAGAGGTGCCCTCAGTCTTTGGAATCACTCTGACCAGCAAAGTCACTGAACCTTCTCTAAACAGTTCTCTCCACAAATCCTGTTTAGATATCAAAAGGCTGTCCTTCTGGTTTGTTTGGAAAATCAAACAGAAGGAATAAACTGCAGAGGAAACAGCTGCTTACCTTGATTCAGTAGGTCTCTGACTGCATCAGAGTTGCTACTCAGAAATGTCGTTAGTAAATTTAGAGCTAAAATCTTGCCTGAGGTGAGATCAGGCAAATAGATTTAAAAGCTCCTCTGTTTCCACAGTGTTCAGTGTGTTGCTACTGCAAAGCAGGCACTTCAAAAGCACTGTGCTGCTGAACTAGTTTTGGATTTCATTGCAGAGCACAGCCTTTAAGATTCTGACAGCCTTCAGAGACAGACAAAAAACTACGAGCAGTTGTGTCATTAAAGTCCTGTTGGTTTGCCCACTGGGAAACTTCTGGAATGGTTCCACCACAATTTGCTGAAAAGCACTCTCGATACAGGCATCATGAGACGATTCTGCTGGTACACTAGGGAGAACCACAGGAATGCACTCTCATAGGTATCTACAAACCCAGTCTGGAGGACTGTGTGTGCCTCTGGGTGAAAGCACAGACTTTAGGAAACTGAAGAAGCCAGTAAGTTCTTAGTGAGATTTTTAATAACATTGCAATAGCTTTTAAAATTTGGCCCTTCTATCTCTGGGAAATTCCTTATATTTGCACCTAACAGCTAAGTTCCAAAATGATGCCAGCATGTTTCAGAACCCAGCTGTCTTTTGTCCCCTCTAGCATCTATTACCTTGCAAACCAGAAGCCTTTTTTTTTTGTTGTTGTCTTAATGCTGAAAACACATTTCCCTATTTCTGTGACTCAAGGCAGGAAGATCTGGTTCTGCCATGTGACCTCTTCCAGCACTTGTAATAATGAAAGAGTTCTCCGTCGAGGTTACTTGAGTTCAGAATCATTACCCAAAGGCACTGTGCTGCTTTGTAGCCCAGCACAATGCAACCACTTCTAGATTGAAATGGAAGAAGTGTTTTAACAGCAGAGCACAGAGCATTAAAGATACCTGAGTTTAAAAAAAAGAAACAGCTTGAGAGTGTGAGACTAGTGTGAGCCTTGTGCAATAGTCCACTAAAAGTGGCTACAGCCAGAACCAATAGTAGCTCAACGACAATTTATTTAAAAGCTGGTAGCATTGGGGGTTTTGCTAAGGAAAGGCTAAGCTAGTTCAATAAGAACGAGCCTTCTCAGTGCAGCTGAGAGCTCCCAGTCTTCTGGGAAGTACTCGCAAAGTTCAAGAGATGTAAAACATGAGGAGCAGTTCCCTCGGAGCAGAAACCTGCATGTTAGATCGATGAGGAGAAGCATGGAAGTACAGCTGCTTCTAAAGCAGCAGCGATGTGAAGGTCAGCGAACTGGTGAATTCTCAGTGTGCAGTGATCCTTAATAGAACACATTTTGTGACTGTCTGACAGGACCTTCTGGTAAGAGCTGAAGATAATCTAACAGAGCATACTTCAGGTAAAAGGTAAAGACTTGCTTCCTTTTCTTGTTTCCTAGGTAATGCTAAAGTGAGCAGACACCTGGGAGAAGCAAAGTCAGGGCAACAGAGACATTTTTCTTACCAACTCCATTGCCATGCACTTTATTTTGGTCACTTGCATTACAGTCTTCTCCCTGTCAAACACTGAGGCAGGTGTCCCTGCAATATACAGGACTTGAAACATTGTGCATTTAAAAAAAAAAAAAAAAAAGCCTCCAAGACATATGTAGTCAAGTGACTTCATAAGCCTGTTCTACCCCAAACTCACTTGTGATGGGATGATTATCTCCACAGCTGATGGTGGGCTGAAAAAACTGAAGTGCAGGTGCTCACCAGACTCCACCTATTTATATCAGCCAGAATCCATCTATTCATAACAAAACAAGATGGCAGTTTAGCAGCCCCTGGGAATGGAACTTTTCATCTTTTTGCTTTTGTCAGCAGTTCACTAGGGCTCTACGTTAGATCTGAAAACTAATAATGGTGAGCCCACTCTGCTGAGCTGACCAGGGTGTGGTTTAGGAATCTGGTTGCCATTTTTTGATACCATAAAAGACAAGGAATGCACCAAAGTTCTGGGATACAACAGATGACAATATAGAAAAGTGTTGGCCTGCCAAGTCACTGCAAACTTGTCAAGACTTTGGAGATACAGCTCTCTAAATAAAAGGGAGATGAGGGGAGAAAGCAGTGGTTGAGGGGAGGGGTATAGCTTCCCTACGGGATGAGTGATGCTCAGTTTCATACAGTAGGTTAAGGGGGATAAATGCTTACAGGTGGATGCTGCCATTGCATTATATAGAAGCATGGTATGAGATTACAGCCCCTTCCTTGTGTCTGCTATATGTACAAGAGATACTGATCTGCAAGAACTTAACCAAAGCACGTGGAGCAGACGCATGACTCACCCCATTTTTGCTACAGAATTAGTTCTGTGCCTGTCTTGTGTCAGCCTGTTCTGTGAAACCACTTCCTTAATTTGCTTGGTCTAGATGTCGTGGCTTAATCATTTGGTGTTGAAACCAATCTGGGGTTACAAGAAGTCATTCACCTTATGTTTGAAAGCAGGCTAAATGCACAGAGTAAATTAGAGGCAAATTTTCACCCTAACATCCATATGACTTCGGCAAGAATAATGTGCTGCGTTGTGGAATACATTTACATTATTTAGGAGAGATTTGTTTAACAGCTCAGCACTAAAAAGCTCCAAAGAGATGAAAATGCCAGATTCCCATGCAGCTCAACCCCACTGAACAGTAGGCAGCTGCACAGCTGGGGTAAACTAAAAGAGCTGCACCATCTCTCACCCACTTCCCCTTTCTTCTCATGAACAGGGCTCAGCAGAGAATGCAGATCTAGGCCTTAAATCAAGCACTTTTAAGCTGCCAGATAAGAACTGAGGCCTCCATTTCATTTACATTAGGTATTTGCTTGCACACTTACTTGCCTTCCTTTCTCAAGCTTTTCTTAATATTCTCCTGTGACTGCCTAGCTTAGTTGTCAACGTAAGGAACGGGCACGTGGGTGTAAGTAATTCCTACATTCCAGGGGCCTTCCAAGTGCCAAAACTTGGAAAGGGGCTTCTGTGCAAATAAAATCCCATGGTATGACATGGCAAGCACCATGAAAGAGCAGGTTGGGAGAGGAAGAAAAGCTCTTGGAGGTACTCAGGCAGTCTGTGACTCTCTGTACCTGGGAGGCCTAATTAGCTGGATGCTGCAAAAGGCTGCTTGCAACTGGCAGTAAGAGCTGACTGTTGGGAGGAAAGAGGCAAGAAGGGCTGTTTCCTGTGCAGTGGATGATCTCTTAGGTTCTGAGGCTTAGATGCACAGCTTTGGACTGAAGACACTGGGAGCCTGTGAAGAAGCATGAGGCAAGATTAGGACCTGCTGAAGGCAACTGAACTGGTTTGATGTGTCAAATGGGGCAGATGATCTTTGCCCGTGTGCATAGAAATCAGGAATAATTTGAGGCACATGGTCTTGCAACAACTGTGGGCAGCCCACGACAGGCCTAGAAAAAGCACATAAAATAATTTTCAGTGAACCTAGTATTTTCAAAAGCTTATTGTCAGATACCAAAGTGAGAAGGCTTCAAATCTAACTTACAGATCAAGACTTCTCACAATTCCCATATCTACCATTGCTGTTGAGGTTCTCAGTCTTCTAACTTCAATACACTGTGCCCCTTTGCTCATGTTTGCTACCAATTTATAGAATAATATAATAGAATCATAGAATGGTGAAGGTTGGAAGGGACCTCAAAGATCATCAGGTTTCAAGTTCCCCACCATGAGCAGGGACTCCCCAAATTAGACCAGGCTGCACAAAGCTTCATCCAACCTGGCCTTGAACACCTCCAGGGAGGGGGCTGCCACAACTTCTCAGGGCAACCTATTCCAGTGCCTTACTAGCCTCATGGTGAAGAATTTCTTCCTGATGTCTAATCTAAATCTCCCCTCTTTCAGTTTAAAACCATTACCCCTTGTCCTATCACTGCCCTCTCTGATGAAAAGCCCCTCCCCAGCTTTCCTGAAGCCCCTTCAGGTACTGGAAGGCGCTATAAGGTCTCTCTGAAGCCTTCTCTTAAAGCCTCTTCTAGGCTGAACAGCCCCAACTCTCTCAGCCTGTCTTCATAGCAGAGCTGCTCCAGGCCTTGGATCACCTTCATGGCCTTTCTCTGGACCCTCTCCAACAGCTCCATGTCTTTCCTGTGCTGTGGGCTCCAGAGCTGTATATAGTACTCTAGGTGTGCTCTCACGAGAGCAGAGCAGAGGGACAAAATCCCCTCTTGTCCCTGCTGGCCACACTTCTTTTGATGCAGCCCAGGAAACAACTGGCTCTCTGGGCTCCAGGACACACTGGTGGCTCATGTCAAGCTTCTCATCTGCTACCACCCCCAAGTCCTTCTCCTCAGGACTGCTCTCCAGCCATTCTCTTCCCAGCCTGTGCTTGTGCCTGGGGTTGTGCTGACCCAGGTGCAGGACCTTGCACTTGGCCTTGTTGGACTTTATGAGGTTGGCATTGGCCAACTTCTCTCCTAAAGGAGGGAGCCATTGGTCAAAACCACTGAAAATCATCTTGTAGCTGCCTCACCTTAGATCCTATTCAGAAAGACCCAAAATTAGCTGACCTGTCTGAAAACACTGGCCTTTATGTTCTTCAAGGTGGATTTCAAACTGGGTGGGCTACCTAGGAGTGTGTGCACAAGAGTGGAAACAGACACACCAGCTTATGTTCCTAGGAAGCACAAGCTCACCATTCTGTTCTCTGAGGGCTGGGTTTCTCCAGCCTGACACAGAGACTACCCAGCATGGATTTTTTTTCTCTCTCTTCCCAGAAATGTTCTAAGGCGGGGAGAGTAGAGGGTAAGATTGAACGTGGACAGCAAGAAAAACAAACACCCATTCTCTGGCTTCTGCCTCAGCTTTTGGCCCACATGACACAAAGGCAAACATATTTCAACCACTTAATTCTCACCTCTGTTTTCTCATCAGGGGAGCACTGGGTAGGCCTGTCCTCTGCCACTACAGAGAACACTCATTAAGGACAGCTTGTTTTTGCAAGGTTCAGGTGTCTGAGTGCTGATACTGCCATGCTGTCCTGCGTCAGGTACAAAGAGCAGGCAGAAGGGACAATGCATAACCCTTGAAAGAGGTTACTTCTCCAAGTGTATTGCTTGCCTCAGCTGCTCATGACAGTGAGGAAGGCATGTGCCAACTTCATGTTGTCCCTTTCAGAATACTTGTGGGAAGCCTCTAACAGTGAGAGAAGTAATAGCAGAAGAAATGTGTGAGAAGGCCAAACCAGCAGCACAACATTTAAGTAGCTGCAATGAGGCATGATCCATCTTAATGTGATACTTCAGGTAAAGCTCTGCTTAAACTAAACATACTTAATTGGAGTGTGATTTTAATGGGTCAGGGCAAATCAGGCTTTTGCTACGTAACAGGGATAACAAGTCCTAAACAGTAAAGTTGGGGTCTGATTTCACTGGTATCCAACTGGTACACTTGAATTCATAACATTTGAGATTTTCAGTAGTAAATGGGATTAGTTCAGCTCCTCTCTACACTGACTTCAGTGAAATTTTAACTGTGGATTCAGTGAACAAAGCAAGGTGAACATTTTGAGAAGTGGCTGCTCAGTTTTTGTGCAAACCCAACCCCAAATCCGTGCCCTGAAGCAGAGCACTGACAGGTCTGCCATTTACCACTTCAGACTGAACTTAACACGGGCTGCTCCAGTGTTAGGAAAATGTATTGCAAACGCTTTAAGCTCCAAATTATCTTCAAACTGTACTGTGAGGTATCCAGCATTTCTGAGGGTTCTGTAGAACAGAAATGGTATGCTTTAAGGAATGCTATTGTCTGACCGCCTGGACAAACATGAAGGTTTTTTAAATAATACATTCTTTCCTGCACCCGTTGAAGGTTCATACCAAACTTATCTTTCCTTCTCTATTGAAATATACTTGCAGGCTCTCTGTGCTGTCCTCTGGGGCAGTTGTGTTCTGTTTCACTATGTTCAGGCTGTGGGAGAGCAGCATGTTCTGTAAGGTTAAATACGTTTATCTTCCTTAGGACTGGGCCACACAGTCCACTTGTATCTGGAATAATTGAGTAGGCATCTGCAGAGAAGTAGGTCTAGGAAAAGGAAAAGCCAAGTGTGAGTTTTCATTAAAGAAGAAACAAGGTGATGTTAGTCACGGAGAAATGTAGGCAGCCTCTCTACACTTAGAACAGAAAATGGTGGGAATTCACATGGATGAAACTGAAACATAGTTCTAGAAATGTACTGTGTTGAGCAAAGGCATCATGTGTTCTGCCTGCTGTGACTGCCATCACCCTGCAGTGTAAATGAGGTGATATCCTCAGATACAGTCAGATACAGTGTGTTTCTGACAATCTCTGACACCCTGTGTTTACAACAGGCAGAAGTGGTGATACAGGACAAACCCATAAAGGTCTTCACTTACCTAATTTTATGTACAGCTGTAAAGCACCTGAAAAGTTCCTTGGCAGTGCAGCGTTGTCGGGTTGTGATAATCACTATTCCCTATCTCTGGACATCAGAAAAGCTCAAAAACTATTAAACACCAGTGCTTGCTGTGCTTTGTAGGTGGTGGTACGATTTGAAGCTCGCAAGAGCTGCAATAAATTATTCACAGTTTATAGGAAATAAATTCCAGAGGAGGGAGAGGAGAGGAGCACAGAGCTGTGACATGCTGCAAGCCCCTGTCCGAGGGCCTGTGTCCTGCCATTCCTGACACGAACCACCCTCCTCCACCCTCCTCCAGCTTCACAAAACAAAGGCTCCCCACACTGCTGCATGGGGGGGGGGGGGGGGAGGAGACGAAGGAAGGAAGGAAGGAAGGAAGGAAGGAAGGAAGGAAGGA
>NW_009953332.1:2671564-2675709 GCF_000747805.2 Chaetura pelagica
GCCCAGCGCAGAAACACAGCCTGGCCTTCCCGGGACATGGAGCCCTGTTTTGTAAAGCAGCTGAAGAGATGGATCATCCAGTGTGTGTGTGTGTGTGTGTGTGTGTGTGTGCGCTGAGGCCAGGCGTGAACCCTGCATCCTGCAGCTGGGCTGTCTTTTGCTCTTGGAACGGCTCAAGACACGCTTCTCCTAGGTACAATTTACCCAGCCTCAGTTTTTCGCCTTGTATTCATTCCACAAACTTACCCAGTGGTCGTTAATAAGGAAAATCGGGTGGGGAATTTGTCCCTCTGCGTTGCATGCAGCTCCAGCGCCGCTGTTCCCTGTACATGGTGGTGAGGAAGACCTTAGCTGGCCTGTGAAATGAAGATTTGGGGATTTTTTTTAGCTCATTTTGAGAAATGTCTGGAGATCTTACTGACACTGTAATCACTTTTTTTTTTTTCTTACTAGCTGTCCCAACAGCAGAACAGGCTCTTGCAGCACAACCCAGCAGCCCTCCCTTGGTCTAGAAGAGGCCAAAATGGAAGGAAATTCAATCCTGCAAGAATTTGTAACACGATACATGTTAGCGATTTCTGTATACGAGTGCATAAAAGCAACTTAAGTACAGTTTAACTCTCATTAAACAGCTACAAAAGAGATGAACGAATGTTTTATTTATCCCCCCCAGCCCGTCAAACTACAGGTTGCTCCTGTTGCACCATTTAGGCTGTAGCAAACACCCTCAAAAACTACACAAATATTGCACAGCAATGCAGAATGAAGCAGCAGAGAAATCGGGAAGTGTGTTTCTTTACTCTTAGAAGAAGTTTGGAGATTTGCTATAGAGTGAAATACTTCCATGGTTTTCCCTCACTCTTCTGTTTTCTGGTGGTTTTCACTGGAATCCCATGCATTGTCCCCTTGCAGACTTTCTTCCATGTTTACAGCTCTGATTTCTTTCTCTCCTAGTGCTGTGTTGTTACCAGGCTGCTGAGTAGAGTTGTTTACTGGTCATTCCTATGCTGTACAAAGGCACAAATAATTTGGCAGGAAATATTTGCTGTGGCAAAGAGGAAGGGGAGATGGGGTGTATGTGATAGGAAACTAATAGTTTTATCAGTTTTACAGCCTTTGAAGTTATCCCCTCATCCCCTTCCCTGGTTGTATTGCCCACACCTGTTGATGCAGATTTTCCACTTGCATTTGTTATCTTTGACTTCAGAGATATTTAAGGGAAACTGCACAATTGATGTTTCCTAAGTACAGAACTGTCTGGGGGCCCATATCATACCAGTGAGTATTTGGACTTCCTCATGAATAAGTTTGCCATAACTGTAGTTTTTCTTTCTCCAGTGGCATAATGATAATACATAATTTACATTTATTCACACAATTTTATTGTCTCCTGAATTTTGTAGTAGCTGTGGGCTTTCCTCCATGCCAGTGATAAAGCTATTTTTATACTTCAAAGAGAAAGGAAGTGTCAGCATGCTGATGAGGACAAAATATGAGTTAAAATTGATTTAGACATAACCATCTTCTGAAGAGTAGCATATCAAAGCTAGTATTGCAGTCCCTTCCAAAAGACCCTGCCTTCCATGGATTGTCTTCTGAATCTGGCTTTCTGAATGCTGGTACTTTCTGTGCTTCCTTTCCCTTCTTTCCTTGTCATCTGTCCCTGCTCTACAGGCTTTTATCCCACTATGTGGGAGGGACTTCAGTGGTGGCTCAGCTGCAGCCAGAAGTCTCAGGCTGCAGCAGTGGAAAACACTGTGTTTCAGGCAAGAGAATCTCCTCATCTGTCTCACAGTCGTTGTGTTTGAAGAGCAGCTAGACCCATATGCATCATTTTCAGGCAGCATTCCTGTGCTGCTGTACTTTCAGATGGTTTTGCATTCTTGCTTTGGCAGCTTAAACTGCAAAAGGGTTGTTCCTGAAAAGGGTAGAAAGCTCCTGCCTCTACAGTGTTCCTGACAAGACTGGACATGTCTCCTCAGCTTGGAAACCTAGCTAGTTGAGCTGGAATTTTATTGCAAACTGGATTGGCTTTTAAAATAGCACAGATTTCCAATTCACTTTCCTTGGAAGTGTAATTGGAGCCTTGTTTAATTATTCATTCTCTGGCCAACAAAGGCAGGAATTCCAATTATACTTCATGTTGGGACACAGTCAAAAATCCTGTACAGTAACAACAGCAGTTCATATCTTTAAGTGCTCCTTTTCAGCTTCCCTTTTAGAATTAGGAACGTAAAATTAGGAACTAGTATGACACTCTCCTATCTCAAATGTGAGGTTTTTGGTCAGATTTTTTTCCCCCATTAGCAGGAGTATCGTTGGCCTCCTTAGGCCTAGGTTGACACTTCAGTTGTGTAACTGGGTTTTCCTAAACAGATTTCTGAAATTATTTTGTGAACTCATATGTGTGATAAACGAGGCCAAGTATGGAACTAAAGGGACTTATTTTTTCATAAGAAGTTCACAGCCTGAAAATACAGTGTTCCAGTGACACGAAAAATGCTTATATGCAGCTACAGCTCTCTTCATAGTTGGTGCTTGTACAGTACCTGATTACTGCCTGGAAATCTGGTGCTTTACTGCAGTACCAACATTAAAATGTGTAATGAATGATAGTGATAAATGCTTTTGCATCAGGCAAGAGGTAAAATCATAAAGCAAAACATCATGAAGAATGCAAAGTCTAAAAGTGGGTAAGTGGAAATTAACTGTTGTACCCTAAGCTTTCCTCTATGAGAAAAACTTGACTTCTCTGTTTGTTCTCAAGTGGATGTTGAACTTATGATTGAAGTAAGTGGTGACTGCTTATCTGTATGTGGAATAAATCTGGGTATTTTTCTCTATTTTCTTAAAATGCTCAGGCTATGTCCCACATGTGGGACATGTACAGTCATGTGCTGCAGGCTGAGAGGCAGACAAACATACACGCACTTGCATTCGATTGCAAGAGCAGAGTTTTCCAGCAATCACTTTTCCCAGCTACTGTTCAGTCTTTGTCAGCACAGTGATTGGCACTGTACAGGTCTGAGATAACAGTGAACTGCAGAAGCTTGGCTACCAAAATGTTCTACCTTTTTAATAATTATTCTATTAATACTGTGCAGCTTTTCTTTTTCATGCCAAAATGGCAACACACACTGATGAGCACAATGAACAAGCTAAATTCTCTGGCACTAACTGTTCCTTACAGCTTACAGATCTACAGTGCGTCTAAACAGCCTTGTGCTCTGAACAAAAGCCTTCCTATTGGAGAAGTAACTCCCTTTGACTTCAACAACTGTGCTAAACTCAATAATCTCTTCCTGTTCCATGGCTGAGGAATTGAGAGGTTTAATATGGAAGGAGAACAAAAAAATCTCTGCAGCGTGGCAATTTCAAAACACACAGTCCAGTATTGAAACAAGTGTGGAGCCCAGCCCTCTATGCAGGGAAACAAGCATGTTCATTTTTATTGCACCAAAAGCAGTTTTACGTCATATACTAGTTACTGTATTTTCCCTTCAGAGCCTGTAGCATGCTCTGGGCACTGTGTAAATAACAATTCTTTCTGTGTAAAAGTAACACTGTTCTCTTTTTATATGCAATTACCTGTTAGCAATATTGTAAAGTCTAGGCCTGAGACCTGGCATTACAACCTCAGCTGCTTGAAGAGACTAATTATTACACAGACAATAAATGGAGCTATCTAGGAGTTAGAATGCTTGGGATATGACTGGGATTTTCTTTTGTTTGAAGAAAAAAAAGAAAATACTGTCCTTAGAGTTCTTCTGATTGCGATTGAAAAATACAAATTGGACATTTTAGGGTCAAACCAAGTAAAACTCTTAATCATACAGCTTAATTCCTGCTCTTTGAGTTCATCCTAGAGCCTGCAATACAGTATGGACTGTACTGAGCAGTCTCAATCCTTCTCTTTGGTTTCCCTGATTTCAGTCATTGTGTCATTGCTCTGAAGTCATCACAGCTTATAATTTCTTAGCAGGGGCTGTCTTGGTTCAGCTGTTCCTAAAGAAAATACTAGGTGAGTGAAATTGCGGTAGAATATCCATGCCACAAAATCACTATTTGATTTTTTAAGTTTTGTGGCTTTATTGTATATTCCTCTTTAAAAAAAAAAAAAAAAAAAAAAAAAAAAAATTTTTTTT
>NW_009953332.1:2675913-2690941 GCF_000747805.2 Chaetura pelagica
TTTAATTTTTTGTGTTTTTTTTTTTTTTTCTCTTTAAAAAAAAAAAAAAAAAAAAAAAAAAAAAAAATTTCTATTTAGTTGTCATGGGTGAGGGTGTACACAGTGCTCCTGCTTTTACACGGTCTTATACAGCATATGAATCCTAAACAAGCTGCTTGACACAGTCCAGGTGTAGGATATGGGTCTTGGCTAGGAGGACTGGTTTGTGTGCCATTAAAAGAAGGGTGCAGTATATTAATTTTCCCAGACCCGATATTAACAATAGCGAAGGTATGAACCACAATGCAAATGGGTGCAAGAAGTCTGGTTTTGGCTGCTGAGCTGCACACACTTGTGATCCTGTTTAATCAACAGTTTGGAGATGCTCTAGTCATGAGTAATTTTCGGTGTTCTTGACTTACTACCTAAGCAGTTCTCTGAATTGACTTCTAAGAAGATAAGAAGAGTTAATAGTAAAGCACACAAGCAGCTTTCCCCTTGGAGTCACCTGCAGCTTTACAGAATGCAAGGCAAAATCCTTTTCCTGAAAAAAAAATAAAAGGGGAGAGGTTTTGTGGAGGTCTTCTGTGGCCAGCAAAACTCGTCTCACCTGAACATGTCTGAATGATGAAATGAGGCTTTTTCCTGCTTATAAAGAAGGATTTTTACTTCTGGCTGGGGATATTGGTAATATTGCTTACCAAGGTCACCTGTCAATGTTTTTTTCACTGCTAGGAGGCTTTATTTCTGTTTTAATTGTAACTTTGCATACTTTGAAAGGTAAGTTCTGTCCAGTTCTAGGCCATAGGGGCATCTTCTATTAAGTGATACCCAAACATTTGGTGGCTGTTTTGCATTTCAGAGCTCAACGTTTTTTATTCCATAAGTACAAAACCCAAAAGCCATTAATTTGCTTTCCTTTACTTGACTCTGACCATCCTAGGATTCAGCATTCAACTCACCTCTCCTCAGAACAACTACAAAAAAAGCTGTTAAAAATAAGTCAAAAAAATCCCACCCAGGAACAGCAGGATCCAAAATGTCTCAACTTTGCTTGGGATGTTGGTGCCTCTGCTGGTCTCTGGGTACTCCAGTGCAGACCTAAACTTATCTTTTCTTACACAGTGTTGAGGGATCTGTGCTGTGCTCAACCTGTACATAGCTTTCCTGGCCGAAAAAAATCAGATGTTGTTCACAGTAATTTTTACCAGACAGTTTCTTCTATCTTTTTGCATCTAAATACACATGAAAATTCCAGAATTGCAAGGGCTTAGCATGGAACTCTTCAGGAATTTGCTTTAGTCACAATCTAGTGTTGGCAAAGGAGTTCAAGCTGAATCTTTTAATGCTTACAGATCACTTACAAAGGCAACCTGATGTGTAATGTGTTTATGAAATCTGACTCTGCATAATTTGAAGTTGCTAGACAATCATCCTTATGATTCTAAACTTGTATTTTAAAAAGTAATAACTGAGACCCATATATGTATATGAAAATAAGATTAATGTAACTGGACGTAGTTTTTATCTATTGACTATCTCAGTAGCTTAGTTAGGAATGGAACTAGACACTGCATATGTCATGGGTACACCATGACTGAACAAGTGATAGCAAAGATTTTGCTAATTTGTCATATCCATGGCCCATTGTGGGGGGTGTTTCTCTGGGTGAGAATGAAAACTTGTCTGTAGCTGCTGCTACTGGAAGAGGGATATTTTCAGACTATGCTGTCATGTCTTGAAGTTATGACCTTCTCATTGAGTATATGTCTTGGTTTGTAGCCTTGTTTCAGGAAGGTTTAACTGCCTTTCCTAGTCAGTATTAAGTCAGAAAGGGTGGGACAAGAAGTAGTGAAGAAAGAATAATGTGCCAGACTGGACGGAGAAAAGCTGAGTAGAGCAGCTAAGCTGAAAATAGAGGGAGAGGAGCTAGAAGAGTAAGAAGAGGTTGGTTGACAAAGAACACTTTAGGTTGAGTTTTAGAAAAGAGAAGGATAGAAGGCCAGAGGATTTTACAATGTATCACAGAAGGTGAAATGAAAGATTCATTTTTCCTTTGAAAATGTGGCAGTTCTGTTAACAGCTGTATGATTAACACTGCTTCATGTGTGCATGTGTGTGTGATACAGTGAGAGCCTTTGCCTGGGCTGTTTAGGAGTTAACCATCCAGTAGTTAACCTACAGTCTGTTCAGTGAGTTACAGAGGTGTATCAAGACTGGATTACTATGGGTAATAACATTAACTTTGCAGGAAAGGGTGTTTTTGGGGTTTGTTTAGGTTTTGGTTGGTTTTTTTGTATGTGTATGTTTGTGTGTGGTTTTGGTTTGGTTTGTTTTTTTGAGGGGAAGAGGTTTTTTTGGGGTTTTTGGTTGGTCAGTCGGTTTGGTTTTGATTTGGTTCTGGTTTTTTGCATTCTTGGTTCTTAGTGCATATTTCAGCATATTTAGCATATTTTTCTTCTGGGTCTCACAAGGCTAATATACATCACACTGGCTGTTCTTCTGGGAGTCACTCTTGGGCCAGTATTCCTTCAAAGCTTGACCAAACAGTAGTTTCCTCCATGCACAATGAATGTGTCCTCAGAAGAAGAACAGTGCTCAGCTGGAAATTCACTTTATTCCTTACTAAGAAGTAGTTCCCTTATGTATTCAAGCTCTAAGCCAGTTTGTGTGTAAACTAGCAATATAATGATGTATGGAGATGAAGGAATGCCTTCCAGTAATTAGGCATAATTTCAGCATGTCCCAGCAATTCAGTGATTTGCTGACTGGAGAAATCAAACTCTCCATTTGTATGAGGCAGGCCTTCACACTGGTCTGCCATGGTGTAACATAACAGAGGGCACTGGAAGTGCTCTGGTGTATCCTGTCACACAGTCCCTTTCCGTGGGCTGCTGTTGACTAGCAAAGGATGTTTGTACAGGCTGCATATAGAGAGAAATAAAGAAGTCTGTTTTGTACAGAAAAAGGTGGGAGAGAAGTACAAGGGAGGTTGAGGTCTGAACTGAGACACTAAATCACATTAGTTATTTTGTGGAGATATATTATACCTGTTCCAGCATGGAAGCTTGTCAGTATTTACTTTTGTACTACATTTTTTCCTCAGGATCAATGCAGATTAGATAGTTTAGAAACCAGTCTTGTCAAAGATAAAAGAGATAAAACTGTGCTCCAAGTAGATTCTCACCCATGTATAATTTGCATAGCTGCATTAATACTAACAGATGAGAATTCATCCACTTATTTAAAGCTCATTAAACATGTGAGTAATTAATTAGGGTTGTGAGAATTTGAAGAGCACAAACTTTGCTATGAGAAACTTCATTTTAACCATCTCTAATGTTGTCTTGCAGCTAGCCATAGGTGTGCATGATTTCGATGTCATTGGTATGTGACAGAAGGAGGCTCTTCACATAGATTGGTTTGACAGAAGAGTTTGAAAAGGGTTTTCCTTTAATGTGTCTGAGGCCCAGCTTCTTCTAATGCAGCTCCATATAAATCAGTAGTATTATTATAGCTTATAAATGAAACTGTAATCTCTAACTAGCAGAAAATACTGCCATTTTGACCCACAAATATATGAAAGGCTGAAATGAAGTTTACCAGCAGTTTACCAACTGAACTTTAACTGATTCTGATTTATCTGAAAACTGATTTATCTAGGAAAGATAAGGGCTGATTTTGTTCCATCCCTGACTGGGAACTCTTCTTTACGTTTATATGGAGCTGAGCACAACTCAGCTTTTGCTGTAGCTGGTCTTCACTGATATAAAAAAAACACTTCTCTGATCCAGAGCAGCGGGGGCAAACTTGACTCAAAGGTGAATTACAGTGATTTGTGGAAGTGTCAGGAGTGGGGTCATATTGTGCACTACTCCACAGGCCCTCTCTCCTATACCATTTTCTGGATGTTCTGTGATTCTGTTGCATTCAATCTCTATTTCACGGCCATACACGGCTCCAAGTCAGTCATTGCATATTAAAGAAGGTAGAGAGGCCTGCCATCTGCTTTGTACTGCTGCTGCCAAAGCTCCACAGAATACTAACAGTAAGACAAAGCTCAGCTGCTGGCAGACTCCCTCTAGAAAGCACCAGGGAGTGAAAGTGAAAAGATGCAAATACGAAAACTGGCTATCTGTAATTGGGTCCCAGGAACAAAAAGCTGGAAGAGCTAGGTTTGTGAGAGTCTCAGGAAAGGATGTGTACAATAAATGTGTGCAAGATTTGCATACAGTTGTGATAACTCATTGTGTGTAAGGGAACATGTTGTTAAGTGCAAAGTATGTTACTGTTGATACTTGAAGGGAGAGGTCAAAGCTAGAGTTTAGTTGCTGTTCTTCATAAAATCAGCTTTGCTTTTTCTATCATTATCTTCATATTTCCCTGATCAAGGCATGCAGGCCCACACATTCTCACATCTTAGATATATACTTGAAAATGTTTCAGCAAGAATGTTCTCCCCTAAAATTGCAATATAACTGGCAAAGGAATGGGTTCAACTTAGGTTACTTGCTAATATCAAGCAGAAAAGTTCCATATATTAAGTAATTTTTCGTTCATGGCAGGTCAACTAGCAAACAGGGAGAACTCCTATAAACAGCAGTGGGCCATTCAAGTCTCCAGAGTCAGCTGCAGTTGGTAGGGGAGCCAATCACTCTTGCATCAGCTGGAAGATTTTGAAACCTGAAATGCAGAGGCTTGTATAAAGCTCTGGTAGCAGTGACAGTACTGGCAGTAGGTTTATATTGACATTCTCAAGGTGGCTGATACTGTGTGTAGGGAGGAGGTGCCTCAAAAACCCTGACAGCTGGTCCCCCTCTAGGCAGCTACAACACAGTGGGATTTTTTTACTGTGTGTTTTCCTGTGAGATCAGGGCTTCTAGCCATGGCATTCTACTTGGTTTGACAGCTCCTCTGGCTCCCCTGTGGCAGTATATGCAGCTGAGCATGTTTGTGATGCAGTAGCATGCAGGTGTAATTTCTAGTTATGCTCAGATTCTTTGTAGGGGGAGTAATGTGGAAAAACAAGATGGGAACATCTCTTAAGAAGTTATTTTCTCCAGGGTCTTTTTAGGTAGGATCCACTAAAATTAAACTACTCCTAATACAATAGCTGGCTAAATTTCCCCAGACTACTGGGTGAAAAAAACAATGTGGGTTGACACAGTGAGAGAATTAATGTTCTATCAACATAAATACAATACTGTAAATCAAGATGGATTCCTGCTTCTTGCCATCATGCAGTGGTAGATCTTTTAGAGTGACAGTATGTAAGAAGGGTTCTGTTCCACTTGTCGCCTTCAGGGACACACCTGCTCTGGGGTAAAAGCAGCTAAGATGCTTGATGCATACAGAATGCTAAATTCTCCTTGAAAAAGTGACCTAAAGAAACCCCTGAAGGAAAGAACTTTCCCCCCCCCTTCAAGGACTTTGTTCTTGTGTAGGCAGGATCAGAATGCATTCACAAATCATTGCTGGTTTTACTGTAACATGTAACACATGTTACAAGCTAATGAAGTGCAAGATAATCAGACAGAATGGATAAAAACATTAATGATTTATTTGAAAGCTCTGATTTGTTGTTGATGCAAAACTGAAAAGTTTGTTCTTTTTAGGGGCATTTCCTGTTTACTGTCTTAAACTTTTTTCTAGTTCTTCCAAGGGTATTTTTTTTGTTTTGGTTTGGGTTTTTTTGGTGGTTTTGTTTGTTTGTTTGTTTTGGTTCGGTTTTGTTTGTTTGTTTTTTTAACTTCAATTGAAAGGGTGGCAGCAAGTGAAGAATAAAGAAGGTGGAGTTTAGGATAAGAAAACTTTTTTTTTTTTTTTTTATTCTGTAGAGAATTCTGTAGAGAGCAGATATTTTTTTCATTCTGACTTTCCTGGGAAAGCCATCTCCCATTTTTAGATGCCAGTTATTTATCATGAATACTGGATCATGTATAAACAGATAATTAATATTACCTTTAAAAAGTGCCCTAATGATTTTGCACAATGTTTTAGAAGTAGAAGAGGGAAACAAACAAAGTTGTGGCTCCAGGCCTGTCACTCCATGATGTCCCAAATAAATTATCTCAATTGCTAGCACCTTCAAAGGTGCTCATTGGTGAGAGATTGACTCGATCTTTCATTAAACATGAAAACAGCTTAGGAAAACTAAAAGTGAATGTCCATACTCAAAAAATTCAATAGCAGTCTTGGAAAGCGAGAGTGAAATTATGAACCTATAACTTTGGATCGTTTAAAATGGCTTCAGAAATTGGGACTATCAGGTCCTGTCTAATTGAGGACCAAAACTGATGGCAGCTTTTAAAAATCTAGAATTAATTTGCTTAATTAATTTTTTTTTTTTTGCAGTGAACTGCTTTACCATTATGCAGTAATGGCACTGCAGAACATGCAGATGGGCTGCATAAAATCTGTCCCTGAGAGAAACACACTAAGCCAAATCAGTAGCAGGTTGAATATGAAGAAGAGTGAATTTCCTCCATGCAAGAAATTTGTGAATGATATCTTATAAACAAGATCCCTTCTGTATGTTAATGGGCATCCATGTAGTTTTGTGCATTTTTAAGATCAAAAGGTAGAAATGGAGTGGGAAAAAGGGATAAAGACCACATGGTTCACCATGAAATATACTCTGTGAAGAAACTCTGAATATGAGATTGAGCTACTGAAGTAACAGCCAGTTAATCATCTCTGTGTGTGTTTAGAGGAAATACAATCCTGCATGAATGGATGAGACCCAAAGCCCATCTAATTAATCTTTAAAAGTGATCATAACCAGATGTGTTACAAAGTGGCATGCAAATGCTGAAGTAGCTTTACAAAGCTATTTAAACTCCTAACTCTAAATGATTAGCACAGCATATGATATATGAACTACTAAAAGCCCTAATGGAAAACATGTTTTTAGAGAAATCAGATTGTATAGGTTTCCTATCTATACTTTTCTTTTTCATAGCTTCTTACGAGTTAACATTGTTTCTGGCTCCTGGATTGCAAGAATTCATTGAGGTTATAGTTAATTAATTTTATTAAAGGAAACAGAATATATCAAACATCAAATGCATGTTCATTTTGTGTCTAACCTTGGGAGAGATGTTAATGATAGCATAGGAATTAAATTTGATCTTGTGTCTGTCTGTATGGTCTGAATCCCCTCCTCTCCATGTTGCATACCCATCAGTTTTCTAATGCCTTCCATTTCTTTATATAGCTCTTTATACAGCCCTTTTGGAAACTTATTATTTCAGTCTGATTGCTGGGAAAAATTTTCACTGCAAATTTCTTTCTGATAGGCTACAATGATTCACTAGCCCACACATCACCAAAGACAAGTCCTGAAAACCTTCATCTAAAAACATGTCCTTGATCTTAATTTCCTTTAGAAAGATATGAAAGTCAAAACGGATGAGAAGCTTAGAGAGGAAGCCTGGACAGAAATCACAGGATGCAGCAATTGTAATAAAATTATTTCCTGCACGTGCAGTAAGAAAGTGGGCAAGTTTTTACACCTAACAAGAGAAACAACAGAAACAGATACTGCTCTGTAATTCTGATGTTGGTAATGCTGAAGACATTGCTTTTCCCAAGGAAAAGAAAATATTTTATTGGCTGCCGAAGAAGAGCTTGATCTAATGGATCCTGACTTGAGGGAAAAAAAAATTACAAGAGTAGTTTGTTCCTTCTAAGATAGTAGAGTTAGTAAAGCCAGCTAATTTCCATACGAACTATGCGTGATAGTCTGAGGCCAAAGAAATGGGGGAGACAGCTGATAAGAAAAATAAGAAGCCCCAGAATTATTATTTTTTTAATGGAAGGTCTGGTTAGCATGACCAGAAGCAAATGCAGCAGGACAGAATGAGTATGTAAAGACTTGAGGACAGAGAAATAGAGGGTGATTGTCTTGTCCTTCTTCAAAAGTAGAGTGCCTCAAAAGTGTTGCATTATTCTTGCTACAGAGGAAGGTGGGAATGAAGCATTGAAGTGAGATGGAGGTCCTCTAAGCTGAGGAACAGAAAGAACCTCTTCTGCAGGAGAGGGACGATCTGGATGCTGAAGTCAGTGAGTTTTAGTGCTAGACAATAAAGAGACAGTTATTCACACTTGGCCATGCCATGTGGGGATAAAGATGAAAACTGGCCAGGAACAGTAAGGAAGAATGTAGCTTGGGTACTGGAGCCTTTGTGGAAATGATCAATAGACTGTGAGTCCATTGAATCTCCAGGGAAACTGCTGATATCCTGACCAATAGCTGCACAGTCTTTGGCACCAACACTGGAGGCAAGTTAAAGACAGCATTTCTGGCAACTGGGATTTGTCTCTCCCAACTACCTGATGTGATCACATGGTAATGAATGGAATGAATGGAGGGGCACCAGAGAAAGTTAAACTTGGCTATGTTGTCTTTCTGCAGGTGCTGAGGGGATAATTAACAGGCAAAGGGAGATATCCTTTGTTCAGATTAAGACAAAATGAGCAGAAGTAGGGCTCATCTCAGAGCCAAAAACTGGGTTGTGTCTGCAGAGCAAGCTGGCCACACCCTAGATCCAGCCCCGGATGCCTGTAAGTAGCTAGAGAATGTAGAGGTCAAACATGCTGTCTTGATAAAAGAGTTGGAAACATTCAGAAAATGAAGCTATTTCAACAGGGCAAAATGTAACAGCTGGCAGAACTTAAAAGCCGCTTTTTCTTTTTTTGCCTTTTTTTTTTTTTTCTTAATGTAAAACCACAGTGCAAAGCAAACCCCAAACCCAACAACCTAGTGAGATGAAAACAAGTTAGACTGTACAGAGCAGACCACAGTGTCTGAAAGTAAGTGTGGAAGCCAGCTCTAGAAAGATCTGAGTTCGAATAGAGAAGCTTAATTCCTTCATTCTGCAGTATGAATTTGTCTTGATGTCCAGGGAAACTCAAGATTTGAAGAGAGACCCTTAAAGCTGGATTGCAGAAAGTGCTTCTTCAGCTGCATGAAGTGAACAAAAGCAAAACCTAGTCTTAGTCCTATCTCCAGAAAAAGATACTCCAGGAAAAGGAGGTGTGAAAGAAGTGTTTCTGGCCTCCTGGAAAGCAAGGATGGCATGAACACTCAAAAGTTCAGTAATGTGGGGTACCCATGAGTTCAGTGGAGGCTGAAGATGGGAAAAGAGATGGAAATGGTTCTGACAAAAAAAAAAAAAAAAAGTGTGACTCTTTCTTTAAGGACACTATGGCAAACAGCAGTTGTGGATCCTCCATTGTCATAGATGTGGAAATGCTCTCAGGAGGAGGACTGAGGTACCCTCATGCTCCATGCTGGAGATTTGATGGGTATGGACTGAGCAGGAGGAAGCTGAAGAGCCTAAAAGCAGACCTTGCTTGGGTAGAGGCCAGAAGGCTCACCAGCCTGTATATTACAGTAAGCCAGGTGAATAAAACCTTCCAGGGCCTTCAGATGCCTTGCTCTGAGGCTCATATTTTAAGATTGGAAGTCATGGATTGGATAGCATACTGTCCTCCATGGCCTCTGGTCCTACTAACACTGAGTGAGGCCATACAGTTGTGGATTAGTCCCCTCCTCCCTTTCCATCTGGTGCACAGGCTGGTTTTGAACACTTGTCAGTGCATTTCCTTCCCGTCTTGGATGTCATTATCTAGTGAAGGAAAAACATCACTTCCTAAAAGTGCTCCCTTTGACACTAGGATTTGTACTGAAGGCTGTTGACAACATCTCTAGAACAGTGAGTGAAAGAAGAATTGTTAATTGAAGAATGGATTTATATACAGTTGAATTTTAGAGGGGACACTGCCAGTCTTTGTGGTCAAATTCCCAAGCATACATCTCTACTGACTTAATGCAGCTACTCTAAAGCATGAACTCTATGTAAAGGACTGAAGCTGCAGTAGTAAAAAGCCCAGTGAAGGAGTCATTCAGGCAAAATTCTGTGGACCTTCGTGAAGACTGTTTGAGTAAGAATTTTAAAGAGTCAAATTTTAATTTCTATTGAATCACTGAGGAACTAGAATACTGCACCTAATGAGAAATGGCATCTGGCTGGCCACAAGGAAATGGAATTGATAATTTTAACTTACAGCTCAAGATCTAAATTGATGAGGTTTTATGTCTGGTTTGTCTATTTTATGCCAGTGAGGATTTGTCCATCACTACCTATATTGAGGTTAGAGAAAGCCCCATTGCATCCCTTTATTTGTCTTTTTTTTTTTTTTGCATTTGATTAGGTTTTATGTCTGCTAGGCTTCACTTCTGTTTTGTGATGAGTTTTTTCTTCCTTGTTCCAGGCACTAAGGATGTTAGTAGCATGAACATTGTTCATGGGAGATAAAGTGCAGAATTTATTAAGCCTGGGCTTCATTCACAAAAATTTGTTGAACTTCCACATTCTGCATAGCTATCCATCCAATTGCACTGCTTGCACAGAAACTCTGGCTCATGCAGGCCAGTCTTTCCATGTAAAAGTTGTCTGACAATGCACATATAATGCACACTGAAGTTTCTGAACGAGTTCTGGTTTGGGCTAATTTTTAAAGGACAGGTAATTGCACAAAGGAAGGTTGAAGCATTCACACAAAAATACATACATGCTGCATGTGGATATAAAGTGAACCTTTGGAGAATGTGATAAAGGAAGAACCTTCATCCAAGAATAAAATTGCTACCTTACATAAGCTTTCAGTATTTTAATTGGCATCTCCGTGTATTTTCTTTGCTCTTCAGACTATAGGTTAGATCAATAGTTGGTAAAATAATCTTATTTCTGGCAAAGTCAAAGAATTTTTACCACTTAAATATTTGGTTGCATGTATATTTTACATCCAAAATGTAGTAATTTGTTAACAGTGAGCCTCGGAGCACCTTACTGTATATACATAACTGCAAATGTAATTTTGCTTATATTTAATGTCAAATGTTTGTAAGAAATTACAAGGATGTGCTTGTGGCAATGCGGTCTCTTCTTATAGTAACAGCAGCCATTTGGCAACTAACCCTCAAGAAAGAGAAATCACCTTCTTAAGCATGAGATACGTCACCCATATCTGCTAAAATCATGGCTTGCTCATCTCTGAGCTTCAATATATTAATGCTTTATTTAAAAGACTTGGAAGCATCTTTTAATGACTGAAGGTAGCTTGAAACCTTGTTTATACTGAAAGATGGAGAGAGGGGAGAACAAGCTCTTTTGCCCCCAGCATGCAGTGGGACAGACCTGCAGACCTCTTTGTCTGGAAGGCAGTAGCTTCCCAGGTTCATTGCTTCACATGACCCAAACACTCCAAAGCTTTCTCACTGCAGGGCACAATGGAGGAAGTAGGAGTTGTTAAACCTAGCTAGTGCTTCTGTTTGTCTCCAGGTGGAATGACTAAACAGCAGCTACCTGTTGGTTTTCTTTTTGCAAACAGAAGGATGGGAAGAAAACTGAGCGTGGCAAGTTGCAGTGAACAGCATGATGCAGTCACTTGTACTCACTGAGCAGTAAACCAGCCTGGAGTCACTAACTGTGTTGTGTTAGGAAGCATAAATTGAAGCTAGGGTGCTCAGTAAGAAGTGATGTTGCTATAAAATAATACCAATGCAATATTTTCTTGCTAAAAGTTAGAAAGCTCCTTCCAGGAAAACCTTATCAAAGCTGTCACCATCCTCTGATGCAGATACTGCAGATCAAGGGAGAAAAGACAGAACAGATACTAGAAACACACATTAACCTTCAGTGTGTACCCCAAAATAAAATAGTAAGGAATCTTGAAGCTATGGTTGGGCTACAAAACTTGAGTTTTGAGTAATAGAAAAGAGGTGACCAAAGCTCTGAAAAGTAATTTTCTGAATAGAAGTATTACTAATCTACAATCTTTCCTGCTTCCTGAACTTAGTCCAAATTAGGTCATCTAGGGCTAAAAAGAGCTTGGATTTCCAGATGAAATATCTCAGCAGCTGACTGCAAGTGTTTTAAACTGTGGCTGTCTTAATTTTTGAAATCTGTCTTAGATCACTTCACTTTATACCAAGGCATTTCTTGATGCAATCGACTACATCCAGAGCCTTCTCTAGTATCCTAACATTAGGAGCCATGAATCTTGCAGGCTCAACAGTGACGTGTTTTGCCTTGTAGCAGTTACAAGTATGAAGAAGTAACTTCCTCCTTGGCAAGAACATGGTGTGTTTTCTTGTTTTCAGTTCCACCCTTCATTCTACTACATAACGTCTTTTCCATGAACAGCAGTTTACACATCCTGTGACCTGGCATAACAGCAGTCCCTGTGCAGCTCTGTATCTCTTCCCTTGCAACCAGCCTCAGACCCCAGCATGTGCAGCTTGTTCACCCTTCCAAAAGGACATCGTAGTGAGGGAATAGGTTGAAGTAGAAAACTAGCCTTTGGAAAAGAAGAAAGGGTCAATTCAAATCTGAAAATGCATGTCATGGGAACTGTGTATGGGGCATAACTGGCAGGCTTTTAGTAGCAGGGGGCTGCAAAGGAGGAGGACAGGAACTCCTCTGTGCAAGTCCCAGCTGCTTTCAGCCAGCTTAGAAAGGGACGAAAACAACCCACCCTGTGCCTGGACCTCAAGTAATGAGAGCAGCATGTGGCACCTCTGCTCAAACCTATATAAGAAAGAGCAGTAGCCTCTAGTGCAGGAGACTCTGGAGCAGACACGAGGAGATCTGTGAGGAGATGGTGGAGGAGGAAAGTGGAGGAGAAACACAGAAGGGAGAGACACAACCTTGGAAGGAGGCGGTCTGTGCCAGAGCATGAGCATCCCTGGAGGGACTGTGCCCAGGGAGGACACACTGTGAAGTGGAAGAATAGTAAGAGGCAAGGAGCTGTGGAGGAAAATTAGTAAGAAGAAAGGAACAGCAGAAGGAAAGCATTACACACTTACCTAAAGTTTCCACACTGCCCAGTGCCTCAGAGAAGGAATTGGGAGGGATTGAGCATGACGCTTATTGAAAGCCAGGGGTGCTGATACTGGGAAGGGGGTAGGAGAAGTGCTTAACTGGAGCTGATCTTGGGCAGGGAGTCGAATAGATAATTCCCTAATTGTTTGATTGTTTGTGTCTTCTTTTTTTTCCCCGTCAATATCTGAACCAGTAGTTGAAATGTTGTGGTAATTTGGAAATAAATTAAACTAAGGAGAATTCCCTGACTGAGACTGTTTTGCCTGCCAAAATCTGTCATACCTTCCACAGGACACAAAAGCCAATATAACTTTTGCTGTGGGTGTAAGACTTGGGAGGTACAAATATCTCTGAGAAATCCATAGGAGCCAAATGTGCTCATCCACACTAAAAGTTCAAGCCACCCCAAATGTAAGTGTAGCCAGCAAAGGAGGCTGTTATTCTTAGAAACTATTCCCAAGATGACTGTTGACTTTGTGTTTGTTGGATCTAACCATGCCCCCTCCTCTTGTTATCCTTCATTTGTCAGGACTTGTCTTTCAGTGAGCTGACACCCGTGTCATTCAACCAGGAGAATGCAAAAGTGGAGAAATGCTATCCAGTGGGGCACAAGGATGGTTTCCCACCACCCTACAGGTATTTTAACAGAGCAAATGAAATTAAATGCTTAATTTGCTTCTCATGAACAGCTGTGTATTAGCTGCTTTATTGAAAAGTGCTGTTTTAATGCTTTAACAGTTGGCACAGATACCAGTTCCCAGGATTAAAAAAAGCCAGCCTTCTGATGGTACTGAAAAAAACCCATGCTTTCCTTAGAGAAGCGTGGCTTATGGAGTCACCAGTAAGAGGACAGTTTTCAGACCTTTGGAACTGATGTAGTACTGTTTTCCCTGATGTCAGGTCACTAATTCTTTTGAAAATCCTATCCACCCTCTTGCAAACTCTCATGAGCCCTAACAGTCTGCTGAAAGTAAACTAAATGTGCTCTTTCTCCCTGTGTTCTGAGTGAACATGCTGAAATTATTTAGTTTACAAATGCTTGGAAATGTGTAAAGAGGAAAAGGTCTAGCATGAAAAATGTGGTGAAAACCACACAGCTGCATTTGTACATTAAAGACCCAGTTTTTATTTCAGTTTAATTAATTCATGTATTTTTAATTTCATTTGCAGGTGAAGGTGCAGCAAGAACCATTCTGTTTAAGTCTGTGAAGTTATGTAGCTGCTACACTGGAGCTTTTTCATTTTGTCTAGCCCTAAGCCTCTCTGGGAGATGGTGACTGAGGAAAGGAGTTTGGGCTGCTGCTGAAATGGAAGTGCCAGCTTTTATTCAGTGCAGAAGGGTCTGCATTATTAATTTCAGTATGTACTGCTATCTATGAGCCTCCAGTCCATAGAATTATTTCTGATCACAGTCAGTCCAAGCTCTCTGGAGTTTGCTTCCAGGTATTTGCATTTCATTGCCAATCAAAGAAATACAGTGGTCATAGGCTCAGCTTTGAAGTACAAGCTAGAAAATGTGAAGATACAGTTCTCTCAGTAACCATGAATCATCCAGGTTGCTCAAAATAAGGCAGAGCATTAACAGCACACATGATAACATCAGCCACTTCAGTGCTGAAGAGCTATGGCAGCATGTTATGTCTGCAGAGGGAACTGTAACTTATGTTATGCCTTTTGTGCATGACTTGTTTTTGTTCACAGAGCATTTTACACATTGAAGATGCACAGCTACCCTTTCACAGATCACCTGGCAGAGTTTTTATGTGTTCCTGCCGTGTACAAGAGAAGAAATCAGAACGGGCTGTGTGATGGGTAATGTTTCTAGGGGAGGAGCCCTTTTGGCAGGACAAGGAACTCTTGACACCTTCAGCCACCTGAGAATTTAACAATTGCTAAGATCAGCAACACAGTCCACTTCTCAGGTACCTAAAACACATTGTTTGTGTTTGGAGCAAGTAAAGTTTTGCACTGTGAGCCTTTAAAAATAAATTGAGTTGTGGTGGGTTTTTTTTAGAGTTTGTGAATGGTTATCAGTTTCTCCAAGAAATGACTTGGCTGAAAAAATCCTTATTTATGGGAAAGCATCAAAGCATTGGCTTTCACAGTTCCTTGCCTTTTCCTGACCTCAAGTGCCATGGAGGACAAATGCTTGTCCTGCT
>NW_009953332.1:2693675-2707022 GCF_000747805.2 Chaetura pelagica
GCGCCTCCGGCTTGGCGGGGTGGCTCAGCTTCCCCGCCGCCTCCTCCAGCCCTGGTGGGTGCGAGAAGATAACGGGAAGGTTTTCATCCCCTTCAGCCCTGTGGGCATCCTGTAAAGTCGTACCGGGGGGGAGGGAAGGGCCGTGGAAGGAGTGTAAAAATAAAAAGATCGATCCGCCTGCTTTTGCGATGGGCAGGAGGTTCAGTTGCGTGCAGCAAATCCTGCCCCTGTGTGCCAGGCTGTGGTTGCCTCCTGACGGCTGCGTTACAGCCCGTCATCAGCCTGTTACAAAACGAGTGCTGCTTAGTTCTGGAGCTCCGTGACTGCCCCGGTACTTAAGATGTGAAAGATTCTCCAGTTAATAAATTAAAAGTTTTATGCTAAGCGGTGCTTTTGTCCGTTTGAACGTAAGAAAGGAGCTCCCCGGCTCTTGGGCTTGGAGATCTTTAGTTGTACAGATAAGTTTCTTGGAGGACCGAAGTTGAGCTTTACTGTGTTGGAGCAGAGTTTAGTGAAGCCAGAGAAATGTAAACACGTGCTTACCTGTTGTAAACATGTTAAATTGAAACCTGAAGAGGAACTGAACCTCTTGAAAATTACTCATGTGGATCAACACGTTAAAATTGACTTCGGAGGCGCCTGTGGAAATGGGTTGGTGCTCGCAGAGCAGGAACAGCCGTATCGCGGGGATGTTCCATTAGCGAGGGATGGCCAGCCCTGCTGTTGGAAGGCTTTTGTAATTGAGCAACCTCGCTCAGTTTTGAAAGGGGGTGGTAAACACGCAGCGCAAACGCTCTTTGTGCCTGTCCTTTGTGGCACAGCTTGTCTCCCGAACAAGGGGGAATGGCAACGTGTGCTGAGACTTCACCGTAAGGCGGATCAATGCGTAGTTCTGTGATGCCCCTGCAGGCTGTTAAGCTGAAGGGGTGCTACCTGGGACTACGCAGCGTGTTGCTAATGTAACAGGTACGGGTCCTGTCGGTGGGTCTTCACAGCCCACAGTACACGTGTGGATTCAAATGTATGTAAGAGTGGTGTGGTACAGCCTGTATCTGGTATTGTCTGAACGAAAAAGGGCAGGAGTCTGATGCTTTTGTGACGCAGAGCACTGTTTCTGGTGTAATCAAAATTGGAAGTCAGGTCTTTACAAAGTGTGGATTAAAGTTTGGTAGAGTGGAACACAATAGGTGGATGGTAGATTTTAAGTTGAACTTTTAAAACTGAGAAAGCCAAGCTTTAAAAAGAGTAAAAATTAGTGCCTTTATGCCTACTGGAAGTATTCTGAGGAGATGCCTTCTAGCCTCTAGGTTGCAAGAGATCACAATGTCTCATCTGGAGTTATAAAGTATGAAGCAGCTAGCCCCAGGCATTCACAATAGCTTTTCCCCTATAAGTTGCTGCCAAAGTACACTTAGCTGTATAATATGTATGAGAAAAAAACAACACCTCAGTTGCAGCTATGTGGAAGATGTTGGCATTTGCAGGAGTCAAGGTAATCTTTTGCATATCAATTCCAAATTGCCTCCTGAATACAGCTGCATAGCAGTGCAGGCAGGTATGTTGAAAACTTCCTCACCCAGTGAGACTGAGGCATGTTTGTAAACTGGTTTGCCACAGGCAGCTGTTGGCAAACCTTTTTTATAGTGCTAAGTTTGTTTTAAAAAAAATGAGTGTATATCAGTGCTGTTGGTGTGAGCAGTGACTTGGTCTGACACCAAATTTGACATCTGCCATCATGGTATAGATAAGAATGGCTCCTGCTGGAATGCAGAATGACAGAAAATGAAAATCTAAGAGTTTAAAAAAAAAAAAAAAAGTCAGTAAAATTATTTTGGCTTTTTTTTTTTTTTCCAGGAACAGCCTTTTCTGTAGCATTCCTTGGGCTGAACCTCACCCTGGCTGTGTAAGGGTAAACAGTCTGCTGTGATTCTGCAAGAAGCCTCAGTGACTTGAGGGCCTTCTTTGCAGGTTCTGGGCTGGTTCATGCAGTGTCTTATGGTGTTAATCAAGTGTAACATACACAATTCAGAAAGCAAATCTTCCCTTGACTTCATCTCTGCAAGCCTGCTGTGTCCCCAGTGAGCTCACCTGGCAGAGTTAGACCCACAAAGACAGAGCAGGAGGAAGATGGATCCTGAAGTCATCCATCTGTGGCCAAATGTGATCAGCTCTGCTAGTGCTTATCATATACATTGCACCACACAGTCACAGTGTTTCTTAGGGTGTGGTTTTTCAGAATTTCAATCCAGAGTAATTGCAGGTTGCTGGTGAGCTAGTAATGGACATGTTTCATTTTCCCTCAGGTGCCAGTTCTGTTTTTCTCTCCTTGACCATTTCATCCTCCTTACTGGTGCTGGAGTACACCAACCCAGGATGAGTAATTGAGATGGAACTTTCTTCTTTTTGCCTGGTGATTTTTTTTCAGCATCCTGTGGTCAATGTCTTTTCATGGCTTTGAGCACTGGTGCCAGCACAAAGATGATGGCAGGAGCAGGGCAGAAAGGGAGTCAGACTACCACTTTAAGTAACCCTGGTGTTTATATAGGTCTCTTAGGTGGGGCAACACATCAAATCCTGAAATAAGTCCAGAGGCCATGACTGACCAAACACTAACATGTTTCTGCTAGACTGGTTATTCTTGATGACTCCTGCTGCGAGAGGGGCTAGAGTCACACATTTCATACATATGACATATTGTCCTTCATCTGAGACAGTTAGGACTCTTACCTGCTTTCTCCAGGTCTAGCATGGTCAAAATTTGTTCTGTTTGAGATTGTCTCATGTTTATGCCGGCTGAGGATTTGAACCCTGAATTCTTGAAAGTTTTCTGTGCAGTTAAGCAGCACGTACATCTGCAGTTGCTGATACTAAGCCCATAGATTAAAAAACCCCACAGTATAGTAAGTATCTTCTTGTAGTGTTCAGAATATGATCTACAAAAAGTTAAAATACTTCATGTTCTGTACCTACATGCTTTGTATTTCTACTGGTCATACAACAGTCTTACAGAGCTACTCAGAATTACCATGATTTGAACTACTGACTGGAGTACCCCATTCTCTATTTTTTTTGTCTCTTTATCTAAAACAGGTGGCAGTAGACCTAGTCCTATCTTTTTTAGAATTTGTCACTGGGTATAAATATGTGATCTTGCCTCAAAGGCTGAGAGCAAGACAGAGTGGGATGGGAAAGTGTTGATGCAGCTTTCCTGACACAACAGGCTAGCACTGTAGGAAAAATGGGACCATTCAGATCTTTATTCATTGGGTTATTAGTGAAAAAGCTTGATCACAGATTACAGGAATGCATGTCAGTTTGAATGGCATAAATATCCATGTACAAGCTGACCTTTTTTCTTTTTTGTTATTTTCTGGAGGAGTGTTGCTTAGCAGAGCTCTATCTAATGCAATAAGAGATTGGTTTGCATTATGCTAACTTTGTTAGGGAACAATTGGTATTAGACAGAAAAAGGAGAGCAAAAGAGCCTTTCCAAGTCTGTTCTGGTTTGGGCTAGATAGCAAGGTCATTCTCTGGGGAAGAACAAACAAAGTCAGAGCCTCTGACCATGCAGTTCAGAGATCGTTCTGGAGGTATGGTTTCCTTTTTAGCAAACAGCAGGCAGGGTTTTGTGGAAGATAGAAGTGGTCAAAACCTGTTACCACCCTACTTCCTTGGCTCCCTGTAACAATCAGCAGTTTTGCTAGCCTGTTTCCAGGTAAAGAGTGGGAGCAGGAAAGCAAGCTGTACAACTAATATTTGTTAACATTCTTGGTTGTTAGCTTAGTAAAAACCAAAATTATGCTGTGTGGAAGATCTCAGAGCAGCAGCAGTTGTGGCATAGGTGACAAGATCAGAACTAGGGACCAGGAGAAGCTGGCTCCCAGCACCTGTGCCTGTCTCGTGATGACTTGCCCCAGTTTCCTCTTACCTACTTTCACCATCATTAGAACAATGAGATGACAGGAGTTTGTAGTCTTCATGGTAGATGTAGAGGTGTTTTTTCTCAGCTGCAGTAGGAAACACATTTTTAAACCTGGGTTTAAAACCCAGAGTTTCAGATGTAGCTTCTGCTTTTCCAGGTGGATGTTTCTGCCTTCAAAAGAAACAAGCAAACTATCACACGTATTCTTTTGTCTGAGAGCTGTATTCATAGGGAATACACTGATATTCTAGGCATCTTTTGATGGCTTTTTTTTCTCCTCATATGGTAGTTATGCTCTCATAACAAAAGTTTGGCTATGGCTGGTAGTAAAAGCAGAGTTAGAACCAGATCTGAATGTATAAAAAATCCCCAGTGCTCCAGCAGCACCTACCTTTCCTGAATGTATGCACACCAAAATTTCATTCTGGTAGCAGTACTGGAGTAAAAGCTCAAAATCTACTCCTCCTCTAAGTGAAATATTCCTATTCTAATAAACTGAATTGAACCTGTATTGGTATTTTTTTTTCTACCAAGAGGCAATGTGTTTTAAATCTAATTTCTTTGTTTTAAAGTATTATTAACCCTATAAAACCAGAGGAGGAATTCTGACTATTATGTTTCTCAGTTCTCTCAAATCTATTATTTAAATATTAATCCTAAAGTAAGTAATAGGAGTTTTCCTGCTGTCTTTGGAAAGATCTGGACTCACTTCTGATGTTACCATCTGTTTTCAGGTTTCTTCAGATGTCATTTTTCCCAGGTTATTTTTTGTTGTCCTGTTTGCTGTATCTTCCAGAGCTCCAATCCCAGTTCTTGTGACAAGTTTCTAATATTCCACACCACTACATCTCTCTTCCCAATTGTGTTTCTTCATAAAACCAGATGTAATTGCAGTCAACTGGATTGTCTGGGGGAGTATGCTTTGACTCCAGTGAAACTTTCTCAGTGAGTGCCATTAAGAGTTCCTAGGCTCAATTAAAAAGGTTTTGAATTCTATATGCATTAGAAACTAGCAAGACTTGTTTACATTTCTCTCTTGCAAGATTATTGCTATTACTTTTGGCATTTTGTGCCACTTCTGCAAGTATCTGAAGTGTTTTCTGTTCTGAGTCTTTTGGTTGACACTGAGCAGAGCACAGCTCTTCCCTTCAGTGTTTAGTCCCTGGAAACTATTGGAGAACACTAACGGAGCTCTGTTCTGAGTCCTTCTGCATCGCGAGAGGCAGCTTGGGATGTGAACAAATGCTGTAATCCTTATCTGTTCTTGATCTGCCTGTGCATGATGCTAAAATAGGTGTATGTTAGCCTACTTTGCATGTATGTTGGCTATCATGCTGACCCTAAGGATTGAAGCTTCAGCAGCAAGGGTTGCACAGCTGGAGCTAAGGAGCAGCGTGTGGAACAACTTTCCTCTGTGGATCAGGCACAAAGGGGGAAGATTGGCACATGTTTTCTGGCAGCACTCCCAGCTAGCTGCCCTGTGCCACAACAGCCACAGCAGGCACGTGGGCTTCCTTCTTATCATGTGTGCCAATTATTTTAATATTTTTCTATGAATAACTTAAGAGATAAGCGGTTATTGAACCCTGTATCTGTTGCCAAGATTGATCAGAAATTTGTTCCTCTTCGTAGCTGACACTCACTGCTTTCAAAAGAACTTGAACATCAGTTTATCACTTTAGTGAATTACTAGCTTCCAAATCCATACAGTTTGATGGTATCTATGGGGGAATGAGGTTTTGTTGTGGCCCTGCCTCTTGTAGGCTTTAGATGGTTGAATTCTACTCAGGCTGACAATAGCTGCAAAATTCTGCCTTTGTCATTTCCTTTCATTGTGCTGGAGGCTGTTTCTTGGCTGATGTTTTTCTGCATAGTTCAGGGGTATTTTTTGTTTCATCTGCAGTTACTTATACCTGTGCCACAAATATGCAACCGGTGTGGTTGCATGAATATCAAGCTTAATATGCAGCTTATTCTTCATGCTACTGAATCCTAGAGCCACCACATGGGTATTTTTCTACAGTAGAAGCCATGTTGTGTTCTGCTCTATTACTGAACTCGTGCTGGTTTATGCCATTATGGTCCCAAATGGCAAAGATCAAGAGGGAAATAACATTAAAGTTTGTTTGGATGTTTTAGGGCAGGCATGCAGTTAAATCTTGTCCTGGGCCCAGTTTGTGTCCTTGTCTTCTCCCACGATAAAGAGTAAGCCTCAAAAACAAGATGTGGGAGAAGACATTCCCTTCTAAAAATTCCTTACAAACATGATGGCAAAACTATAAGGCTTGGTAGCTTTGCTAAGAGAAAATGGCAGCACCCCAGTCATAGTCCAGTCACTCTGCGGTAGAACTGTGGAGCACCTGTTGGTGTTAAGCTTTGTTAAACCAGTACTGTGGCTGCTTTGTCTGAAGTGATTCAATGACCAGAATGTGCTGTGGAAGAGGTGGTGGTCAAAAGCATTTCTGGCCTAAACAACCTCTGAGCTTATGGATTTCTTTTCCTACAAGTTTGATGAGGCTGGTGACTTTCTTGGGGGAGCCTGCTTTCCCTCTCCCCCAGAAGGCTATGGCCAAGCAGAAAAGAATTGTTTGCAATGTGAAAATGCGTAACCCTTTTTTTCTAGTTGAGGAGATAATGTCCTTAAACAGGATGCATCATCAGCTAGAAAAAGTAACTGAGGCTGATAGCACAGCTTTTTTGCAGACTGTACTGATGGCACTATTCTTGCTTAGAGATCAAAGCTTAATGGCATGAATTGAGCTCAAATGTCGCAATTATTATTTTAGCAGGATGTTCTATTATTTCTAGATTCCACTAGAGAAGAGTTCATTCTTTTAGAGCCAAGAAAAAAATCTGCTCATATGGACTATGGATTTTTGGACATTGGCCGTGATAAAGCAATTCAGCCTTTGTGTTTGCTTTTGCCGGAGAATGGGCTGGATTTTGGCTTTTTTTGTACTATGGGGAAAGTAGGGGATATTTAGTGTGATGTTGAAAGTTGGAAGCTTCACATATTTCACAACTTTTCAGTGGAAACTCAGTTGCTTTTTTTTAAACAGATGACTGCACTTCATCTTGAGTGTTATACTTGACATTTAAGCAATTCCTCTTGCTAAAGGGCATGTCACAGTGTCTTGCACGTGCCTTTCTTTGGGTCAGTCCAGCTGTGGTGCATGCAAGCTCGACTTCTTCCATTGCATTGCAGCTGTGCTTGTTTTCACCAGTGAGCCTTTTGAACATTCAAGAACTAATGAGAACCAGTTGTTGTGCTTGTTCTCTTAGGCAGACATTGCTGCCCTGCTAAAAGTTTTCAAAACTGCTTGGCATGTAGTTTCATGAGGGAAGCTTATAAAACACCAGCCATTTCTGAAAATATGGCTTTGTTTTCTGAAGTCCTCAGTGCCTGCTTAGAGATTTACACACAGTCTGATTTGTATTACAGAATAATTTGTAAGCTCATGCTTGACTCTTTGGGTAACTGTTCTATGTGGGTTTTTTCTGATGGGTAGGGGTGGGTCCACCTGTGGCCTAGAAATTCATCCTAAGGGTCCAGCTTTGACAGAAGAGGGAAGACAGATACTCTGAAGAGTTCACGGTCAGTGGTTTCAGTGCTCATTATGTTTATTTTGGGCCATTTTTTTCATCAAGTTAATTGCTCAGCTGTTAATAGTGGAGCATTTAGAAATACTTGGCATGTAATGCACTGACTTTCAAAAAATCCATTTGCTTAGTCCTAGTGCAGAGGCTAGTTACCTTTAGAAACCCCTCTCCATTTTGCCTAAATGGTTGGGAAGCTAGATTTCTGCCCCTAAAGTTCTAGTGTATTAGTTCTAAGTCTTGCCAGAGCAGGCTGTGGGCTCCCCGCTCTGTGTGGTACCTAGTGCAATAGGCAGAACCTAGTGCTGGACTGGGGTTGCACCACGAATTGTTGCAATAGCAGGAGTTGAAGCAGGTTGTGAATAGGTATTTTCTTGTCAACTTGTGCTAAATTAAGTACTTTTCTAGTGGTTGTCTTCAGTCTTCTGTGAGGTTGGGCACCCTTAGACAACATTCAGTGTTTTGTAGCTGTGTGTGCTGCCTTTAGGGTCCTGTGGATAAATTTTGTCTAGATCTGAGGCTGCAGGTCACTAGAGGGATTCCATGAGAACATTTCTTCTGCTTCAGATCTTTTGGTGCTATCTTTTCCTATTAGTTTTAGAAAACTCGACATATTCCTCAAGGAGTGAAAATGACTCAGACTGGTTGGGGATTATAATGAGGCTGGATCTTAACATGCTTCTGTCATAAATTCATTTTTATTTAGAGGGCAAATGGATGGCCATATTGAAGTGATGTGCTAGCTGCTTTCAGTATTAGTAAGCATTGGAGGACAAGGCCAGAACCTATTTACTACCAAACCTGAGGCCAGGTAGTCTGTGTGTGTAAAGTGATGTAAACTAGTAGAGGATCTTGCCAAGAATTGCCACTCAAATATTGTTTGTGGTCCTAATTAAATTCTTGCCTGCTGACCCAGGAGCTCTCCAATCACATTGTTAGTAACAAGGAGTTGGTGTAAACCCTGTGATGTGACCTGTGTGATTTTGAGGAGGAGAGTGCTTTTCAATGAATTAATTTTTAGATGTAATAAAAAACTTGGGTGTCAGATACTCATTTGGCAAATGGCAGAGAAATGCAAGTCCTCTGGCAACGTTGCGAAAGACTGGCTTTTGGTGTCTGTGTGGCTCTGCTGATAAGGATCCTGTGTCCCAGGCAGCAGGCTGCAGGTCCAAAGCTCACACCTCCACTGCTGATCCTGCATTGCTCCTGATTGCTGCAGGGTCTAGCTGTGCTTAAACCAGGAGACAGAGGTGTGAGATCTGGTGCTTATATTCTCACCTCTGTTTGCCTTGCTTGTGGTCTCAGGTGAGTTGCTTGAAGTCTCTGTGCTGCTAACACTTAATCATGCCACCTTTTTGTAACTTTATTTTAAAAGGGCAATACTGTTCTTCTGATAAAAGTATATTTTTAGGTGGCAGTTTCCCCTTTCCTGAAGTTCCAGTAGATTCCATAAGTTTTTAGACTTCTTGAAAGGTTTAGAGATGGGAATGTTGGACTTGCTACCATGGGTGTTGAAAGCTGTCAGCTGTTTTGATCACCAATTGGACATTACTGCTGATTCTTTATGCACTGGCTCTTCATGCTGTGGATATTATCTCCAATTAGGTCTCTAACAGCAGGATTGCATTTGTCCACAACTACTCTCTATCTAGCCTAATCTCAACAGAATTTGGTTTAATGCTGTTTTTCCTCCTCCCTTAGACACATTTGAAGTTGCATGGATGCAGAGTGCTTTTTTCCTTTCTTGGGAATTTTGGAAGTTATGGTGAAGGTGTTCTCCAACTACTTGTGCCCTTTGAGTTTCCTATGGCTTTGCACAGTCATAAGTTTTACAAAGTGGATGTAATTATGTAAGTCACCTGATTGTAGCTTACTGTGCTGGAAGAAGTTAAATCCTGGTGCTCAGTGGAGAATTGGCTAAGATGCTAAACCTTGATTTAGGAGATACAGGTTTAATTCTGGGTTTTTGTCTGGCTCTGCACCTCTGCTACCCAAATGCTCATCCAGGGCACTGGTTCTCTGCTGGTTTATCATGTTTGCCTTGGTGTTCACAGACATCAGTGGGGATGTGCTCTCAGGTGATAGCATATGGAGCACTGGGATACTTTGGCCTTGGATCTGGGCTTTGCAGAGTTAATGTGACTTGTGACATTACTTGCTACACCAGATGTAACCTGACACTGCCAAAGGAAATGTTAAGACATTTCTCAGTATTCCCAAAGAGGACTATTTCTGCTGAAATTGGAGGTTTGTGCTTCAGTTGCCCCTTTTCTTCTGAAGTGATTCTTGTTTGACTGGAATATATGTACCCAGGCAAAAGCAGCAGTTAAGCAGATGTACAACTATTCCTCTGAGTCAGAAAGCATGAGATGCTGTACCCTGTCTGCTTGTGGGAGAGCAGCAGCACTGGCTCTAGTAGTTGAAAGCCATGCAATGTCAAACCAAATGTCTTTCCCCTTGTGAAGGCACAATTTCTACATTTGAGATTGGCACTCTCCATGGCTGCTTGCTCTGTGGAGAGCTGCCAGTGGTCATAGCTTTTGTGATGGCGAAATCTGACCAAGAGAATAGGACAGAGGCTGTTAACTGAATTAATGGAACCTTCAGCAACCAGTAAAAAGCTTTTAGTTCAACTGAACAGGACTGGGTTGAAATCCTTGCTGGAGACATAAAGGGTCTGTAGTTTACTGCTAGAATTCTGAAATGCTTGTTTCATAAGTTTTGAAAAGTTTGCTTTGTTCCCTGTTTAAATTGTGACTTCTTCTCTAGGGGAAAGGTTTTTTGCCCCCAAAAGAAAGCAAACATCTGCATTGTTTGCAGAAAGCTTCTTTTGAAGGCTGTTTCATGTTTACTTAGTACAGATACTAGGTATGGGGGTGGGGAATTGATTCTCTGCCACTTGAGCTTTTTTCCGGTAAGTCTACAGCTGTAAAAATACATGGCTTTGTATTTAAGATGTGTTGGATCTGGAGGTGGGTGGCATGCCAACTGATGGACTTTTCAACAGCTGTTCTAATTCGTAGTAGTGGGTAGTACTGATCTAGAAAAAAAGGTTGGTCAAAGCATATCTTCCACTGTCAGTGTTTTCAGATGTTGCCCTATAGCTTAACTTTCTCTTAAGAGAAAGTATCTGAATTGCACACTGAGGTGGAATTGCAGTCCTGTAGGGCTGGAGGCCATTCAGGATTTCTGCGGTGGTGGGGGAAGTGTCATGTATGGGGAGTCTTCTGCAAAGACAGACCATGGCTGTGTGTGGATCCTGTGCTTTAACTGTGCTGGTGGTTGTTGTGATTGTTGGTCTGAACAAGAAGAGAAGATCCTAGCCCAGTGTTGGAACTCTGCTAAGAGCAAAGCACGAACCCCAGGCCAGATCAGAAGGCATGTGCAAATTGCTTTGCACCTCCTGCCCATCCTTGGATGTCCACTGATTCTGCAGGCTAAATAAGCTATTTTATAATTGTAAGAGTGAACGTTTCCCTAGCAAGAGACTGGAGAAAGCTGTAATAAAAGATCTGAGGTGTATTTGGGAATCTCTGTTACTTGATCCCTCCTGTGTGTTTTTATTTTTTGTCTGGAATTGGGAAAACTTGAGATAACTAACATGCTACTAAGTGTGCACAAGTCTGAATGGCATGGTGGCAGAGCATTGCAGTGACCTCTAATCCTCACCATTTGTTTGCTGACTAGATAAAAAATGGCTTCTTAATCTTTGTTCTGTCTTGTCTGGCTGTTTGTTGCCGTGTCTACATGTTGCATAGGACATATGCCTGGATTAATGATGTTATTCCAAACATGCATTGCTAATTTCATTTATTTGTGGTAAGGTGGCAGTTTGAGTTTGCACCAGAGTTGCTAAACAGCTGCCAGGTGTACTGAAAAGTTGCAGGCAATTTGAGTCTACCCTAATGTGCTCCATGTGGTTTGTGTGGTTGTGGAGTATGTATGTTGAAGAGGTGGAGAAATGCTGAAACAGAGCTTGGCAAAAATAGGTTTCTGAGTAATGAAGAGAAGTAAGCCTGATGTTGCTAGGCTTAATATTGTACATTGGTATCTACCTCTATTGGAAAACTTGCAGTGTTCATGTAATGACAAGATTGGATGTGTAAATGGGATAACCTACAAAAGACCTCTCGGGAACTAAGTTGCATGATCTGTTGTTGTTGTGGGAATCCTTTCTACTTCCATAAATTAAATGCTTTATAAAAGCAAGATAGCACTTCAAAAGGAGTGGTCCAGCATCGGTGGCTATAAAACCCCCATTTTCTTCAGCAGAGCTGTGGTACATTACAGAAAACTTAGGCTACAGTGATGAATTCATGCAGCTTTTCTTCTCAACAGAAACAGCATTGCTTCTTTAGGTTTGAGTGTCAGGAGTGATCACTGATATCTGCTGTTGGCTCATGACATTTTACTTGGGTCACACAAAAGTCTGCATTGGAAACTAGCTGGTAGATGTGTGTTTTGGCACTGCAATCTAACTGGCAAGATGGATTTTCCAGCTGTGTTGAACTTCTCAGTGTAGTCTGAAGTGGAACTACACATAGACTTCAGCTCCAGCTGAGCTAGGAGTGTTGGGTCTTTCAGTTTTCTACATCTCTGGCTTCACAATTCTTGCCTTTTGTCATCTGGAAGAACATCTGAAAGGGTTCTCACCAATTTTCTGCTGAGATTCTTAGTTTACCAAGGATTTTTCTGTTGCATTGGTAATTTAAGTGGACCTAGTTAATCTGTCAGCAGTGAGACAAATATGTCAGCCTCTGTGTGTCAAAATCAGAGGCAGCTGTAAGCATCAACAAACCTGTGTTACCCAGTCTGTAACAGATACTGGGGTGGAATGTGTCTTTGAAGTTATCACCTCAAAATGGCTGGAAGAAGAACTGAACATCAGGTTCAAGATTTGTGCTCTTGATGAATAATCCAGTGTTAGGCTGTCCCTTAGTTTAATGTAGGAACATTACTGATAGTGCCTACACCTAAACCAAGTATTCCCATCTATAGGTATGGTCCTTACAAATCAGGTGGTTTGCTTCATTTGAAACTTGCACACAGGCTTTATTTGGAAGCCAGCACATTTGCTTTGTTCCCAGCGAAGTTTAGCTGAACTCCAGAGAGTTGGAGTCCAAGTGGTTGTTCATAGTTAAGTCATTCTGGCTGCAAAGACTTCTGCTGATCAGCTGAGACATGCTAAATGATCAAATAAATGTCCTTATCACAATTTGCTAGTGCAATGTAAACCCTACAACCTCTACAACACATTATTTCTGTGTTCTGGTTCCTGTGGATTGACTGCAATTGCAAGGGAGCAATGTCTGGATTTTCACTGATATGGATTAAGCCAGTTACCTTGTGCTTAGCTCAAACATACTACAGACTGTTTCAAATTGTATTCTGCCTCTGTGCAGAGTATTAGGGCACAGGAGTTGGTTGTATTTCAGTTTATAAGAATGCCAGAGGTCTCTGGTGCTTCTTGGGATCCTTTCTGCTCTCTTCCTGTGGTACTTAAATCTTGTGGATTTTGGACCTTGCTCTGTAATTGGGGGGAAAATGTTGGAAAACAGTTTGATGCAGAGTTGACATTTCTTTAAAGGGAATATGGAGTGGGTACTTCCAACATCCTTCCAAAGGCAAAATCTGCTTCTTAACTACCAGGGATTTTAAAAGGTTGTGCAGTCCCTTCCTGTCCTTTACTTCATGATGCCAAACTTGTCCTGTGGCTGCAGGACTGGAATCAGGCAGAAAAAGGGTCATGTCTTGTGCCATTACAGGAGAGCAAATGCAGGTCTGTGACCCACAGACCAGTATCATTGTAGGAAAATACTTGGAAAGAG
>NW_009953332.1:2707080-2711807 GCF_000747805.2 Chaetura pelagica
AAAGAGTGATTCTCCTTGTGTTCTCTGAAGGGTTTTTGTCACAGAGCACCTGTGCACTCTGAGTAGTAATCCAGTTTGCCCAGTGGGGCAAGTAAAAGCATGTTAAAAAATCCCATGGATACTGAACAGAAACAGGTCAGTGGAGGGGGGTACAAAGAGTGATGATATTCCTTAATTTGTTTCTTCTCTGAATTGCATGTTAATTACAATTTTAAGTGTGTCATACTGACACACAGGAAATGCTGCAAAGCTCCCCTGTATCTGAGCCCTTAAGTAAAGGTGTGTGTTGCCATGTGTGCACAGTCCTCAGCAGTCAGGGTTTGCCCTTTGAGATTGCCCACAAAGGGTGGGTTTTCCCCTGCTATGGATGTGCTATTAGTCTGTCAAATGCATCACTCTAAGCTCATTTGGAAGTTCCCTGTCTACCAGCCAGATGTGCATGCAGCTAGAACGTGTTAGTGTCAAGGTGCTTCAGCCAGAAGCTCTCCTGTCAGATCAGCTGAGCAACCCTCTGGAGATGGGCATCTGCAGAGGTCATGTCAGTGAATTGCAGCAGTACCAAGCAGAAGTTAATGAATCTGTGCTGACTGTACACCCAGCTGCCTCTATGCTGACAGGAGGTTCAATTTGTTAGGATTTTGTAGTCGTCTGTCATTGTTCTTTGCTTCTTTACTCACAATAAGAAGCACTGTTGTTCTGTTGTGATACTGCAGTGTAATTATCTGTAGAAATCAGTGTAATGGGCTTAATTGTTAGTCATGTTAAGGAATTTTTTTGTAATGCGCATGTGTATTATTGGAGACAAGTTTTTTAATCTGCAAGTCATTGAAATAATAGAATTTATTTTTGGATCAGACTTAAAGGCCACAAGTATTCATTAACTCAAATCTCACATCCAGAATTGCCATTTATCATCTAGTCTTACTTCAGTGTGGGACTGGTCAGAGCATTTCCTGGGGAAGTCTTATGTTCCTAGCACTTTTATGGATTTTGGAAAAATTTCAGTGCAGTTTGCAATCAGGCATGCAACTCTGAATCATTGGGCTAGGGTACTGGTATGTGGGACACTAAAATAAAAGATGTGTGCTGCCAGCTGAACAGATGTTGGAGGGAGTGATTCTTGTGCTCTGTTTCAGTTGGCTTCTAACTGTCCAGTCAATGCTGAGCCTGCCAACTTTGTATTCAAGTACACAAACCAGAATTAATTTGATGTGGATTAGTTAAATTCCTGTGTGGACACATACTCGGAATGAAAATGCTTTTAATATGAAATAGCTTAAACTTAAATTAAGCTATACCAAATTAATTCTGGAAAAAAAAAAAAAAAAAAAGGTTTAATGAAGTTCAGTGTACTATAAGTTCATATTTCCATTTGATTGAGTCTTCCTGGAAGTCTGTGTACCCAAGCCTATACCGTGATTTTATGAATGACACAAATATGTTTTTCAGTGCTTTGTACTTTCTCATATTCTCACAAGGTCCATACTGGATGCACCCAACTCACAAGTGCTGGAGGCCAGGTGTTTGCAAGACCTGAGCCTGACTCAACAGCAGTTTTCCATTCACTTTGTCCAAATATGAATGGCTGCAGGGTCATTCGTAGTCAATTATCTTCAAGGAAATGGATCTTTCTCCCTTGCCTGTTAAGTGCATTGCATTTTCTCCAAGTGGTGGTGTTGACTGGATTTCAAAACAACAGAATTCCTAATTTGACTGCAGACTTCTCACCATTATAAAAGTAAATACAGAAGAAGATTTAAAAAGTAGTTGAATTGTACAGTTCAATCTCATTCACGCAATCTCTAAAATCAGCTTTCAAGGCCTATGATTTTTTTTCCCCCCCTTTCTGGGCTGTTCTTGCTGTTGGAATTTTTGGGCAGGAAGGAGGAAAATTCTTTTCTTGCAGGTAGTGCATTTCTTTCGTGCCTCAAGCTCTGAGGTGAGAGACAGTGAGTCTAAATCTGAGCTTACTGAGACCCATGAGGCTTGCCTGGAGTGCATGGCATAAGAAGGCAGTGATGGGGAGCACCATGGTCCAGTCTTGTTGCCTTTTCTGTTCTGACTGACACAGCTTTTCCCTTTCAACTCCCCTTTTTTTTTTTCCCTCTAGTTAATGCCCAGTCACAACGTCTCTGCTGTGTACTGCCACTGCTGCTGCACAAAGGGAGCTCCTAGGCACTTCTGAAGGAAGATGGCTTTCTGGACGCAGCTGGGCTTGCTGCTATGGAAAAACTTCACCTACAGAAGAAGACAGACTGTAAGTATTAGCCAGAGGGCTTTTTGAGGTCTAAATTGTAGCTTTGTATCTCACTTTTCAAGCAGATTAGGGAAAAAAAATCCTGTATCTTGATGTGTTACATTTCATGGACCGTGGCAGAACAACTGGTCTGCCTTTGAAAAGACCTAATTCAAGTTGGAGAGTGATGGGTGGACAGAAACTAGAGAGCTTGGAAGTACTGAAGACTTCTGTACTCAGTGGCAGTAAGACTGTCAGGATATTAAAACACCCGTGTCAGACCAGGCAGAGAGGGTGGAACAGTGCCATGTGCAGCCAGGATGATATAAACTGAAAACCTGTGTTATGATCTACTCTGCATGTGAGGCATTGCCAAACTGCAGGCTTATGCACTTGGGTGTAAAAGCTTTTGAATTCTGGGAGCTGCAGCAGCAACAAAATTCTGCCATTTCCTAACGGCAGAAGTGGTGGAAGCAATAGCAGGCATCTTCAACCTCTTTAATCACAGAGAGAAACCCAAGCCTGTTCAGCTTTACAACAGGAGGTGCAGTTTAAGCAACTGGCATGAAATGTGTTCTCACATCAGTGTTGAGACAAATTCAGGCAACTGCTGTTTTCCTACACAAGGTGCATTCTGATTAGTTTTAGAGCCAGCCTCACCATCTGTTAGCAGTGTGGAAATGTACCTGTTCAGATAGACACTATGTGATGAGAGTTTCTCGTTGTGGTGACAAAGGCACATGAGAATAAATCCAGGATGGTGTTCTTAAGGTTCTTCTGCCTTTACATTAATGAGACCTCACAGGATGCTGTAACTTCTGCAGACAGCTAAAAGCCAGAAAAAATGTGCAATTTCCCCTCCAGGGATTTAGGAGGTAACTGTGTAGGACAAGGCTGTGTCCTGTACAATGGGCCTGTGCAGAAGATGTGTCCTGTTCGATCTGACCTTGAGGAGGTATGAGTAGGGAATGTAAAAGGAACATGAGTTACTGAGGTGGTGAGTGGAAAGTGGTCCCTTTGATAAGCTTTCTGAACTGTGCAAATGTCAGGGTGCTTGCCAGCTGGCTGGGGCTGAGTAGTTTCAGAAACTTGGAGTCACAAGGGAGGAGAAGCTATCGTATTAACCACTGGACATAGAGGCAGTCTCTGGAGTCTTTGCTTAGGTGTCTGAGACTTGTTTTATAGGACTTGTGTCCAGTGAATTCAGAGCTGGAGTTGGTCCATTAAAAAAAAAAGGGGGCTCATGACATCTTTGTCTTTCCATCTATACCTCTGTAGTTACAGAACTGCCAGTGATGGTAGGGATTTCTATGTGATATGCATGTTTTTAACTATCCCAGGAACCTTTATCACCCAGGACAGGACTGCTCACTTGAGAGGCTGTGGGCTGTGTCAGCCACAGGGAGTGAGGATGTCTGCCCTCTGCATGCATGGGCTGGGACCCTGACCTTGTGCACAGCCTCATAATTTTGAGGGATATTGTACTGGAGTTGGGAAAGGTAGTCTTAAAACTGGCTACATCTCTTAAAAAAGGTAGGCTGTTCTCAGCTATTGCCCAGGTAACCTAGGCTCATAGACCTGAAAATAGTCTCTTCCTTACTTACTGATAGAGATTTTTGTGCTTGATGACTCCCAAACTAAATTTGCTTTAGAAAGTCTAGGACATTAGTAGTTCTTCTGGAGCAATGGTTAAACCAGGAGATTCCAAAGGAGTTGAGTTGTACACTGAGGTCGAGTGCTTTTTTGTCAGGGTCTTCTGAAATCATTGCATCAGGTTTGAAGGTTACTTGAAGATGTTGGAGTCTGGTGTGACATGTCCTGTCAAGGTAGCTGTAGGCTAGTTTGCTGGGCAGCAGAGGTGCATGGAGGTCCTTCAGTGATACAATAAAAATACAGTAGGCTAAGCATGTATTAGTGGGAAAAAAAACTTCCTGCTTGTACTTGTGTCATGATCTTGGATCTGCTTGGCTACTTCTTGATACTTTCTGGTGGCCTCTGTATCAGCTTCCCATCAAGTAGCCCAGAGGACATGACTGCTCATAGTCTGTTCCACACTGGTTTTATTAGTCAGTTCACAACGAAGGCCTGAGACATCCCTTGTTTCTGGAGTTTTTCTCATTAACAGTTCCCATTTGGGCTTTACCTGAAGATGTCTGGAGGAGAAGACCATTTAACAGAAAATGGCAGAAATGTGTCTGAACATCTTACCACACTGTTACAATGGCCCCACAGTCAGTAATTTATTTGTTTTACTGTTAGGAGACCAGTGTCCTTGAGCTGGGTGTGATGGTGATGGCTCTTTGCTATTTGTGCTTACTGAAGATGTAGCCCTGAAATGTAGATTAGCCTTTGCTTCCCACTGAACCTCTCGTCGGGTGCTGTGAGTTTGGGCTGCATTGCGAAAGCTGGGTTCAAAGCTCAGCCTGACGTGTGCAACTCAAGCATTACTTTGTACTGGATAACTTCCAACAGACACTGGAGTGGGGGGAAA
>NW_009953332.1:2712173-2718870 GCF_000747805.2 Chaetura pelagica
GTTTGCAGGGGGAGAGGAAGGAAGAAAAATCATGTCCAGAGGTCATGGTGTAAAAACATTTGTCTCTCCCTGCTGACTTGCAAAGGAGGAGATACCTCAAAACAGTGTGGAGGGACTGGTGAGCTGTTGGTATATCCCTGCATTAAAAATGGACCATAAAGGTGGTTAGGGTGGTTGACACTGATGTAGGCTGATAGTTCTGCTAGTTCTTAGCAGATTTCCTGTTGACACAGTGTAGGTCTCAATATTTAATGGTAACTTGCACTGTCAGCCAGCTGGTGTAAGTTGAGCATGCTTTGGGGACTAGTCCTGGTAAAATTAGGAGCAGTTTGTTCTTGGCCAAGTGCTGCCTCAAATTCACCTGTTCTGTACAAATGGAATGTTCCTCCTTCAACTCCAGATGGAGTAGGGGTGGGAGAGGGCTTGCAGGTTTGAAGCTTCGTTTCATTATTTACCAGACTGGTCTAGTAGTTGCAGCACAAAAGTGGGTGAGGAAACTTGATTTTTCAGTATCTACTTAGTATGAACCTTAGTGAGACATGTCCCCTTTAGTGTCTGTGTCCTCCCCTGCAAAGGCCATAGTGGATGAAAAGTGCTGTCACAGGAGGGTCAGGAAGCAGAAGGGGAAGGCGCCTGACCTTTCAGGGCAAGAGGAATAGAATTTATTTTGTGTGGAACAACAGAAGAAACTGGTCAGTGAGTCCAACCTCACCACTGAAATGTCACTGACATTTAAGCTTGACCCAGTGCAAGCCTCTGGTGCAGCAGTTGCCAGCTGTGTCTCACTAAGTAGTATTTCAGTGGCTGCCACCATGCAGCAGTCTTCAACTATAAAGGTACAGATTGGTCAGTCAAAGCTTCTTTTTATGTCCTCTCTGAGCCTGTCAGTCTGCAGAGGTAGACATGCATGTGCAGAGGTATCCAGCACTGCACGCAGACCACATGTTACCTTTGTGACTGTAATTAACCATAATAGAACTTGAAAAAGAGAAGTTATGTGTGCAGGTGACCAGGGTGTCCTTTAGCAACAGGGCCATTTGAGCACTACTGTCCTCCCCAGTGGACTGGGGCTGATGTTTCTTCAAGCAAGCCAGGACTTGCTCTCAAGAGCAGCATTTTCTTGCTGGTTCTGTAGCAATCATATGGCTATTATAGACTCTGTGGGAACCCTGGTCACCCTGAGAAGCCTCCGTAAGCCCAGCTGACACCTATAGCCAAGGAGGCTGAGGGCTGTGGTGTGTTCCACAGCATGGCTGTCAGTGCTGATGGAGGGAAGTGCTTGTCCTGGCTTCACAGGTATCTTTCTGTTAAGAAGAGGGAAAGTAATTTTACACCATCCTGGTAGCAACTATGTGGGGATCTTGAAAAGGGAAGAGGGAGACCAGTTGTCAGTGTCCTAGCTCTGAGCATCTCTGACCCCTGGGAGCCAGACCACTGTTGGATGCAGGAGGAGGCAGGCTGTTACTAATGGCTGCTTGTGTGCTGCCACTACATTGTTTATTGTAAAAACAGACTAAAGATAATGAGGCATCTTATTGGCATCTCTTTTAGTATGGTCTCAGTAGAGTTTCTTGTCCAGAAGTCATACAGTATATGCATGAAAATAATGGGTGGGAAACAATATCCCAAATGGCACTGTTACCAGAAGTGCCTGGGAGATTCTGATGCTCAGTTTTCATGTCTTTCAGATAGAGTTGCTGTTTGGTTGGATGTCAACCATTATATCTGTGAAGATTTGTCCTAGGTGGTTTTCTCTGCTGGATCAAGTGGTATTTGTTTTAATGCACTGCTTTTATAAATGTTGAGGTACAGTAGTTCCCTAGACTCTCACCTCTAAGTTAGCCTGCAGTGCCTATTGCTGAAGATCAGGAGTCTAATTTTGGCTATTAATGACGTAGCATGGGAAAAATTGTGTGTGGGGATTGTCTCCCACTGGAGTTCAGGTCTTATCCTACCTGGCTTGTAATAAGCATCATGTAGACATCTGATTAGAAAACATGAGATTTTCCAGGAAGGGAAAAAGATTTCTCTTTACATTCTGGTTTCCCTCTCCCAAGGGCAAAGAAATACAAGAAGCAGAAATACAAAAAACTTTCAGTTTTGTCTTGTCTCACAGCTTACCTAGATGCATGTCTAGGCAGCCTTTCTGGAGTGGAAAAGGAGGGGTGTGAATGGTGAAGATCAAGCCTGAGAAACCTCAGCTTGTGTCTCAGAAGCTCTCGGGTGTAATATTGCTCTGTCCACATGCTTCTGTGGGATGTGGTACATCTCACTCAGTTTTTCTGTGCTTCAATTGCCTTTCTAAATAATGTTCTGCATTTAATAGCAGGCCTTTCTTGTATTCTCATCTAGTTTCTCTAAATAATCGAGCTTTTTATATCTTTAATTGACACTCACTGCCAGTGGATGCCTACCTTTGAGAACAAATGTATGTCAGAACAAAAAAATAACTAGGTATGAGCTTAATCTTAGTAGCTCTGCTTTTCTTAAACCAATATCCTTTTGCAGCAGTTAAATGGCAAGATTTTTGTCTGGCTCTGCACTGGCACAGTTTCCAGTTCAGTTATTGTTAGGGTAGCAGCTCTGTGGTATACTGTGAGTATGGGATGCATGTACTTCCCACTAGCTCAAAAATACAAGGACAAAAGCTCAGCTCATTGCTGGAAAGATTTATTGGGAGTTTTCTTTCAGTCAGGGGATGAAAAGAACTATAAAAAGCCAAGAATGGCCCTTAGGCACATGGAATTTAATTCCATAACTGGCACATATCAAGGAGAAAAGCCTGTAATTCTTTGCAGATTATCCTCTGAAGCTGGAGGAAAAAACCTCTTGGTCCTGGAATGCATAGGCAAAAGTGAGGCAGTGCTTACAAACTGTCCCAGTTTAAAAGTGGATTATACTGGAACCTCTGTTCTGTCCTATATTTTGAATATGTCTTAATACTTGGGTCTTTACTGTTTTCCAGTTCCAGCTGCTGATTGAAGTTGCCTGGCCTCTGTTCATCTTCTTCATCCTGATTTCTGTAAGACTTTCATATCCGCCCTACGAGCAGCATGAATGTAAGTACTAAGCACATCAGCTGCACCCAGAATGGTGGTTGTTTTGTGGTTAGAAGGTAATAATGCAGCTGGCATGATGCAGGGAGCAGGGGCAGTAGTTGCATACCTCAGTCAGAAATCTTTGGGGAAGCTTTAATGGCTACTTCCCTTCCAGCCTGGAACTGCAGTGTGTCCTGGCACGTTAAATGTTGCTCTAGGATTGTACACTGCTGCTGCTTTTCTTGCTGTTTTCTCAGTTTTTGCATTTATAATGTATTAGCTGAGGGTTTGCTCTACGAAGTATGACAAATCTGGAGAACCCACACAAACCAAGTCTGATTTCTCATCCATGATGCATATGTGACTTTTCATAAAAAAAGAAAACATTGTTTAGGTCCATATGAAAGCAGTCTCATTTTCAGGCAGTAATGTGGGTTAATGTATCACATTAAAGAGGACAAAAGCAATTCCATTCCTTTTAATCATAGACTGTCAGCTCTGTATTCAGTAGGTTCATCAGTCATGCATTTGTTTTGTTTCACTCTTTACATCCTAAATGGGCACACTTCTGCTTTTCTTTCAAAGGAAGCTTATTCTTGCTCAGCAGATGACAATCTTTAGGCCTCTGTGTTGGTTGCCATTTGTTTTAGGTAGCATGACTTGCTTGTTATCAACATGCTTCATCTTGCAGTGATTAGTGACAGCCTTATATTGCAATTAGCTGACTGGAAAGAGCTCTGTTTATCTTTCTTTTGCCTGATTACTGCAAGGTAAAAGGTTAAGGGTCAGAACAATGAATCTGGATGGCACTGAAGTGTCTCATTCTTAAAATAGGTAAAGAACTAGCTCTTAAGCACTTAGCTATGGCTCTTTGCAGTGTCTGGGGCACTTGGTGCTGGTTGCTGGTGTTTCAAGACAGCAAGGATCTTTTTGAAGCTGAAGTGTTAATGTTAGCAAGTTCCCATTACATTTCAGAGGGCCAAGCTCATTTTCTACTATGCTAATTGAAGCTTCCTTAAGCTAGATCTTGTCTTCTGCTACATGACATTTGATCTGCCTTTTCTGATTGTTAGGGTGGCATTAAGAGAGATACCTGGACATGAAGCTGAATAGAAGCACTGGGCAGTATACTCAGCTAGTGTAAATAACTGACTACCTCAATAATAATTTGTCCCAACTGTGGTAGTGCTGAGTATAAACTCAAACTTAGCAACAGCTGCCTCTTCACAGAGCTGCTTAGATTGGCCTTGTTAGTCATTAGCCTCCTTGTCTGTCCTTTGCCATGGCACCCTGGTGTCATAAGCAGAGTTTTGAGTCTTTCACCTGCAGCCCCTTTTTAATTTCTGTTGACTGGTGGTGTTTTCTGTGCCTTCTCTCTGTGTTGTCATCAGGAATTGTAGAGTGTAGAGCACGTGGTAACTCTTTAATGTACTTTTTGTGGTTAATTCCTCTGTTTTTCTAAAAGCTTCTGAGAACAAGTAACTAAATTATTTAAGTCTGGATTGATTTTGTTGAACATTCACTCGTGCTGACAGATGTGGATGCATTGTATACTGGAACATGTTTTGCTGAACTGTGGACAGAGATAGAAAGAATCCTTGAGTTCATAGTGAACTCTGTGGCAACCCTGTGGATGCCTTGAGGGAAACAGGATTGTTATCTGTAGTGGCAGTGCTGTGTGCTGTTATAAAATGACTTGCAGGTAATGCCTGATGATAGCAGTAACAGAGCTGTGTGCAAGTGCTTTGTAGCCTCCAGATAGCCTCAGTATTTTAATGATATAGGTGGTTTGTTTTTTTTCCCAACAAAAGATAAGATTTTCTTGTCTATTTTCCTGTTTGAGGAAAGGGAGAAGAACCAAGGATTGGCCTGTTTCTGTGTTCAGACTTTCCAGTTAGGATTTTTTTCCTAGCAACTTGGCCTGGTGTGAGGAACCTTTTTTCTAAAAACATGGGGGAAAATTTTGCTTGCTCTTAAGTGGCAGTTAAATGGCCTTCCCCAGACCAGCCAGAGAACCCATCTTGGATTGCCCTTGATTCCTGACTTCAGTCTTGTTGCTCTTGACTTTCTTTTCTGCTTCTGTGACTCTTTAATGTATTCAAAATGCACTTATTTTGGAAAAAAAAAAAAAAAATGCTACAAAAAGTTACTTTAATCTCTACTGAAAAGGTTGATGTCTGCAGCTGTGTCACTGGACATGGTGTGCTGTTACACTGCTTCCTGCGTAACTCGGCTGACTTTAAACTGGCCCAGTCCTGCTTTTCTCTGAGAAGCCGCTCTCATTACGTAGAGAAGATACAATAATTCTTATGCTCCCTCCCTCTTTTCACATTGCTTTTAATAGCTTCTTAGAGTTCTTAGCCATGTAAAATAAAAGGTGTGAAGGAGAGAGCAGGTGCTTCTCTGAGAAGTTTTAGTAAAATAATCTGATAGTCTTAGCTTTTTTCTTTCCCCCAAACCCCCCTGCCAAGAAGAACAAAAAAGCAAAATGAGACAAAAGACAGCTCAGGTAAATAGCTTTCCTATTTTAAAAAGGACTGGGAACAAACAGTCCCCTGGGTACTGGAAACAATGCGTATTTGGTTCCTTCACCTTTCTCCTGAACAGAGTCCTTGGCTTTCTGGAAGGAGGGCTGATAAGCTCCCAGTCTTTATTCAGCCACTTACATTAACCAGCCTTGCTGTAATGCAGCTGCTTTGACCTCTCTTCCTCCTGGGGGTTTGATACCTCCACTGCAGCTGTGGAGGTAGGGAGCTAGCCCCTTGTGTGATTGCAGGCCCCCTGCAAGGGTGTCACGGGTACCAGAGGGAGGAATGTGCACCTACCTCATGGCCAAAGCCTTGAGAAGCTGCTTTGAGTAGCTGTGAGAGACTTGAGGAAAGGGTGTAGCCTGCTCTCCTGCTCAATGTCGGGGTGAGGAAGTGAGTTCATTGGCAGAAAGCAGCTTGGTGGCTTATAAACTGGAGGGTTATGTGAGCGAAGCTTTTCTTCCCCGTTTTTGGAGGGTAAGGGATTCGAAAGCCTGGCAGTGACCTACTAGTGGAGGTCTGCCATGGGTGGCTTGTTACTGTTTCAGTGCCTCACCAGAATGCAGAACAGAAACAGGATGTAAATTCCAGGCTATGATTTAAGTAGGTCTTTAGTACAAGAGCTAGACTTCAGCAGAAAGGTTTAAAATACTGGAGCAGGTGCCCAAATGTTTAAGGAACTCTAAAGTTTTAAGACTGTCTGGAACTCAATCCAATATGGGGGAGTGATGACAAACTTATCTCAGGGAAACCACTGCAGACCTCCATCCCACAGCTGTTGACCCTTTGCTTGGTGCTCACAGTGCGTGTGATGGAGGTGGGGCTTTGGAGCTGGCTGCTCACTGGCATTCCTCAGCAAGAAGTGCTGTATTCTCGTCAGCAAGGCCAAAAGCAGTGGCTCAAAAGATTAGAGTTGCAAAAAGCCTCTCCTACAGGCTTAAGGCAGAGTTTTTAAGTGGAGGAGGCCAGAATCATCTGGAGAACTTCAGATGAGGTCACTTTCTCTTAATATTGGCTGTTCTGCTCTCTCATAAGCAATTTGGGGCAGTAACTAGTGCAAGATTAGTGTTGCCTTCCATACGTAATGCTGTGTAGCAGTGGCTTTTTCCTTGTTTCTCTCCTCACTCTCGT
>NW_009953332.1:2718924-2719612 GCF_000747805.2 Chaetura pelagica
TGCCATGGATACAGGGGATCATCTGCAATGCCAACAACCCTTGTTTCCGCTACCCAACTCCTGGGGAATCCCCTGGTATTGTTGGAAACTTCAATGCCTCCATGTGAGTTTGCTTGTGTTTTCCTCATCTCCATTCTTGAGGAGACATGTGGAGAAGGGATATCTGGAAGTTGCCAGCTAGTTGTATAACCCTGTACTATCAAGGGTTTTGCTGGTCTTGCTGCCACTGAATTACCAGGCTTTCCAATTTCCAAGTTTAGAGTGGCTAGCATAGAACTGGCAGGTGTGCAGTATCCCCAGGTCCAAGCATTTGAAGCTCTTGGTGAACAAAAAACTGCCTGGGCAAGGACTGAGTCCATTCACTTTATCAGTTGTTTTTCAGAATTTGGCCCACAAAAAGGCAACGCATAAGCTCTTCTTTCAGGGAGCTGCTTTTCCTCAGAGTGAGCCTCTGAGGTGGGTGGTGTAGAGTGAGAGGCAATTGAAGAGTGGGTTTGGGGGATACTCTGAGGCTTGTCACTTTTTACTAGTTCATGTGTTGCAGAAGCTCCTTTTATGGCCAGCTTCTTTATACCCCACCCTGCTTGCTGCATTCATGCTCTCAGGCAAGTTAGGCTTAATGCAGGGTAAAATCCATCTGCAATCTAGTGAAGCATTTGAAGGGAGTAAGAACATAGTTAAATTATTG